>NC_052357.1:55305342-55364838 GCF_009727055.1 Benincasa hispida
TTCAAGCTTTTTCCAGGAACTAGTTTCCTTAAAAGAGAAGCAAATATGATTAGTGGCTCCTGAATCCAATATCCAGGTTGAGGTATCATACTCCACTAAACATGTTTCAACAACTAGTAAATCATATTTACCTTGTGCTTCTTTCGAGGTAGGGGCCTGAGGACATTCCTCAATTAAGAAAAATCTCAGGTCATCTATTACTAGTGTTGAATTTAGATTATTTTTCAATGTTGAGTAATTATCACTGTTTAGTTTCTCGGAAGCTAAGAGTTGAATTATTGAACTATTCATGCTGAAAAAGACATATCCTTTTTAGTAAAAGCATTAATCTTTTAAATCCAATCAAGTTTAGCAAAAAATCTAATAATGTACCTTTCATCATTATATTTTGCAACGATATTTCAATGGTTTAGAATAACCTTCAACGAGGGGTGATCGACTATTCCTCCGTTGAATCAAGACTATCTTGACTAGATACTATCACCAGAATAACTCTTATTCCTATAGCAACTCAGTTATCGCTACTTTGGTCAAGAATTTACAAACACTTAATAATTCTCGCACGTGTGACCCTCCATTTTTAGACCTCAAAAATCGGAATCATTATGCTCCTGAAGTTGGAAAGACAAGAATGAAAACGGACCTGAGAGACCCTATCTATTTCTATAGTTCGCGGAGTTTCGAATCCTATAATACAGCCCTCTGATTGGTAAGGTCGCTCCAAGGTAGACATGCAGGTGCATTATAGGAATCTCACGGTGTGACCTAATGGAAGAGACCGTAGGATGTGTTGACACACTTCCTTCTCCCACTTACTATGAATAATTTCTCCTATTCACCTTGGTATTGACTCATGCAAACACTCTCCGAATAGAGTCCGCTCCCAGGGCGGCCCAAAGCCAAGCTTGAATCTCACGGTGTGAACTCTTAGGGATGCTAGAGCTAAAAGTACATTACTTCTCTCCAGCTGAAGTGTTCTAGATGGTTAAGGTATAAAATACTTAGCGATACATTTCGAGTAACTAAACATATCCTAAATCTAGGTGATTCATCCGAGCATAACTTTTATACTGGACTTTTAACCTATGATGTCTAGGTGATAAACAAATTTTATTACCTCACACCACTCACGCATGCTCATAAAACCGGTTTAACCTAACTCAGACGTCAGCTCGATCTCCAGGTAGTAGGTGTTCTGTGAACCGTCAACTTAAAAACCTTCAACTTTAGTCATCTTATCTGACTTTTTGCCAAGATCTTGTCGGGTGAGTTTTCTTGTTACTTCGGTTTTACAAGATATCGACCTATTTTCTATGAAAATTAGGATTGCTCAATGGTTAACCCTAAGTGAGCATGCATCTTATCTTTGTTATAGATTTTAGAAGTCTAGGTTATTTTATAACAATTTCCCTAGAGCATTCATCTATAACATTCTTCCTTCAAACAAAGATGTTTTAATATAACACTTATATTAAAACTAAGTATGTATAGTATATATTTTATAACACTTATAAGATATAACAAATGCATGTCACATGCTTTTCCTATGGTGGGGTTTTAAAACTATATGGCATACTATATGCACACATAATCAAACAAAATTATATATCACGTGTATAATAGGTAAACAACACTAAAGTGGACTGATTTTGGCATTAAAAACAAACAAATTATTACAAAAAAACAGCAACCATCTTCCCGAAACTGGCTTCAAACACTTTCAACCATCTGGAACCGCTCAGGAACCACTCGAACCGGCCCAAAAACACCAAAAATCAAGTTGAACCGGTCAAACTGGCTCAACCAGGTCAAATGGACTGATCCAAACCGTCTGCACCGGCTGGTCAACACGCGCTGGCGAGTCAACGAAAGCGCAGGGCGGGTCGACGAAGGCGGAGCGGACGCGCGGGCACGAGCAAGGCGGGCAGCGAACCGAGTAGGGCCGCAACCAATGCGTCAGATTGTAAAGCGGAGCGGGAAGGGCACACGAGCGCGCGGTCGCGCTAATCGGATCCGGGCCGGGGGAGCATGCGACAGGCGCGCGTGCGAGAAATCCGGTTGGAGCCTTCTTTCGGGTCGCGAAATGGCCGGAGCACTTTGTCGACAGCTGTCACGCCGCGGGGCTTCTCGAAATCGGGTTCGGATTGCTTACTCGGTCGGGTTCTGGAAACAAGTCTCCTCGGGTGCTGGAGGCTAATTCCGAATCTGTGATCAATTTTTCTCCATTTTTGCTAGCGTTCTGTCTCCCAGAATCAAGAAATTACAGCCTAATTTCAACTCTAATGACTCCAAAAAATTTACATACCCTTTTTCACACATTATTGCTCATAAACATATGAGAAATTACAAATTTTCACAAGAAATTTAGAGAAAAACAATGCCATAATCATAATCAATCCACTTTAGTCCATATTTCATTCAACCTTCGAATAGAAAGGAAAAAAACACCCACCAAAAGCAATTGAACGTAGTTAAAGCATGCTTTGATACCATATGATGGAACACGAGACATACGCGACGGAAAAATGACCTAATTACACTCTAATTGCTTTTAATTTAAAGGAAATTAGTATGCAATTGAAGGAAAAAAACAGTAATTAAAAATTACATTTGAAGCTCCCGAAACGCTTTTCCTTGCTAAATCTCGACCCGAACTCTTCCGGACCACCACTAGAGTTGACCTACTATCCTCTGGACTAAGAACTGGATTTGTGGGACCCGGTGGATGAAGAACCTGAGAGAGAGAAAGAGATGGAAAAGAAGAATTAATTCGGGTCTGGGTTTTTATTTTTTCAGCCCAATTTTGAAAACTAAAATTGGCAAAAATGTCAAAAGTTTTTAATCCAAATTCAAAAGTCCATTTTATAGAAAAAACCATGCAACATTTGCATGAAACAAATCCATAAAAACCCAACATCTAGAATCCACTATCTAAGTGGGCTTAAAGTCTCCACTATAAGCCAACACCTAGCCCACTATTTTGTTAGTGGAATTATCCAACAAAAGTTTGGATTTTCCCACTAACTTTAGTCAAAGGGCAAAATAGTCATTTTGTCAAAGTCAAACTTTGACCTAAAAGTCAACATTTTGACTTTTTATGATTTTTCCCATGTTGACTAATTTTGACCTCCCGAGTATGAATCAACATTCATTTTCTCGAAGTTCGAATCACATTTGAATATAAGGTCAGTCAAAAGTCAATTATTTGATTTTTTTACATCTTTGACCATTTCTATTATTTCTGAGCTTCCGAATATGAACGTATTCATATTCTTGATATTTAAATCATATTTAAATATTAAAGTTGTATCTCTAAACTGAAAAAAAAAAAAAAAAAACCCGACCACTTTATCACATATACTTGTCGGTTTCTCTCTCTTCACCTAATTCGAACAATTCGAATTATTCTATCATACTGTTCTAAATTTATTCCATATGAGCTAGTAGGGGAACCTAATGGACCTATAGATTATGGACTCCAACGATCCGAGATTAGCTAGCTAAACTCTTTAGACGGAGCTAATTAACATTCGTTAACTAACGGGTCATTCCACTATAGCCCCGCAGTTGCACTCCCCTCACTATAGATATATTTGTGTCCATTTGATATAATCATAATTAGTAAGTTAATCCTTCACAGGTTGTTCGTAATCTTGACTGGGTCATAAAAATCATTTTACCCCCGAGACTACATCTTATATCTTAAGTTCCACTAATCCTCTAATGAACAATTGGTTTAAGGTCCAACCTATAAACCGAATCCCTCTCAAGACAAGGAGAGGGTAGGGGCCCCTTGTTCAAGACCTAGATTAGATTCAGTACTAAAGGGAAAAACCTATCTACTATCCCTATAACAGGTAGGAGTGAATTCCGTCTTGCACCCTATGTTCCCAGCTATTCACCTGATCTTACCTCTGAAATGGGAGGCTTATTGGGCCAGCGATAATGAGCTGCCCTCACCTATGCAGATCTAAGGATAATTCCGAGTGAACAGGAGTTCATAGTTAGCTCAGGATTAAGATTAAATTACCTAGGTCATCAATTAACGAAATAGTCAGTTTTATACATAAAATGACATTTAGAACGTAAAAAGTGACTATTTCATGGTTTAGCCTTATGCAAACTCATTGCATAGGATGCCCCTACTCACATATCTCTATATGAACGATTCAAGATCACATAATTTGTACTAATTATAAAATGGGCTGCATCCATAGTGTCCCCAGAATAAGGTGCGTCCAATCTTATTCATATACTATAGACCATTTTGGCTACATATTTGAACTTGATCCACATTTATGTCACTACATAAAGTTCAAACTACATTAAATAGCCTCAAGACCTTAGTTTATTGGATTCAAGATTACAATTTCAATAACAACTTTATCGAAAAAACAAAACAGAATATGTTTATTAATTTACAAACTACGAGTTTTATGACATAAAATCCAACACATCCAAGCTACGCGGTTGAGATAAGTCTATACTGAATGACTTTGCGAATCTCCATGATGTTTTCACCAAGGTGCGATCAGATTTTCGTCATTCAAATGTTTTTGTTGCAGTACGAGGTCTTCTTGATTTCTTACCAACGATTGGTCCAATCTTTTTCTTATCCAAATCCTAAGACATAAAACATTGAGATGATATTATATTTATAATATTTTTCTATCTAAATTAACATTTAAAGACAACTTACATGCACATTTGACTTCAATGTATTCTAATGTAACAAGCTCTTAGATCCAAATGGTTCACAGCGCTCACAACATAAGAAAAAGAACACTAGCTTGCATAGCAATAGTTAGAGTGAGAATAAAGAAAGCATTTATATTTATATATTGAATATACATGTAAAATATTTCTAGAGCATTACAAATTGAAATAGTTCACAATGCATATAACTTGGCAATATATTGTCCATTTTTACAAAATGATCATCAATCACTATACTCTCAAAAAGACTAACCAATATTATACTTAGTGTCCCTGGGTATGCACTACAAGTGCAAATTTACAAAATAGCCACTAATTCTATGTTAGTGTCAATTGATAAAATGGCCAAAAGTTATATTAGTGCAAATTCACAAAATGGTCGTAAGTTCTCACTTATCATAATAAGATGCCTTCACAATCGCATCGTGCATTGTTGCGACGTTCAAACTCTTCACCAATACGGTCAAGCGCTATGAAGGATCCTTCACCCACAAAGTTTGTGCCAACATTCTCATCATATTTTTCTAATTCATGAAATCCTCTAGGGGTGCTTTCAATAAAACATACCAAGGAGAATTGTCATTTTCTCTTGCATAAAAAACTTGTTTAGCTTGTGATGTAAGAATGTATGGCTCACATTCGAATTGATTTTGGTTTTGATGCAAATGAACAAGTATAAATCCATCATCAACTTTAACACCGTTGTGAATTTTAGCCCAATTACACTTAAATAAGGGAAGTTGATAGACATAGTAATCTAACAAAATTATTCCGGTCAAGACTCCATAATACGTAACCACATCAATTTTTGGAGATCCATCTTCAGCACTTGATCTACATACTGTACTTGCATCAATTGAAACACCACTGTTTTTAATGGACCTCTCTACGCTTTTTATATGGAATAGTTGACCGTTTATAATGTATCCTGAATATGACATTGCAATCTTGCGAGGTCCATTTGCAAGCCATTTCAATATATCTGAGTCTATCTGTTCCATTTAAAAAAATTGTAACGTTAGATGAATTCATGATTATGATCGTTACCATAAGTGAGCAAAACATTACCTTCTCTTTTAACCACAGTGGAAATTGTTCTGAGTAAGTCTTCAATAGGAGATTATCATCATTTGCAAATCTTTTATTCGATAGCATCGATTTCTTCATATTCATTCAAAAATATTTGATAAATCACTAATTAAAATTCTAATACCTTCTTCACAAAAAAATGAATAGTCTCCAATTGATACACTATTCACTCAATATATGTTTCCACTGCAGTTGTGTTAAACAAGACATGTTGATGCGCTAGGTTGAGCACATCATCAGATAATGTAATTTCATCTCCTATAGACATAGGACGACCTTTGAGTATGATACCATTGTTAAATTCTTCATTTCAACGTTGTTTGGCATCAAGTCCAATTGAATTTTTAAAATAATTCTTATAAAAAATAATGCATTCCTCAACTAAATAACGCTCTGTAATACACCCTTCTGGACATGATTGATTCCTAACATACCCTTTTAAAGTCTTCATGTACCTAAAGATAATCTCATAAAAATTATAAGAAACTTAGGATATTTAACTAATTGCTACCTATAATATATGATATGAGACGCTAAGATACCTTTCAAATGGATACATCCAACGAAATTGAACTGATCCACATAAGCAAACTTCAGCCCCAAATGAATGACCGAATGAGTCATGATGTCAAAGAAAGAAGGAGGAAAATACCTTTAAAAAGACACAATAAATCAATTACCACCTTTTCAGTTTCCAACATGCTTTCTCGATCAATTACACGTTGGCAAATTTTATTAAATAATGCACACATTCGTGTTATTAAATGTCTTGGACCCTTCGGAAGTATTCCTCTAATGATAATTGGTACAATTTGTTGCATCAACACGTGATAGTCATGAGATTTTAATCCCATTACCTTGCATTCCTCCATTGAAACACAGTTCGAAATGTTTGAACTGTAACCATCAGGTAATTTCAACTAATGTAATCTCTTGCAAAACAATTGTTTCTCTGATTTGGACAAAGTGTGTAGAGCTGGAGGAAGGTATACTCAACTACCGCGTTCTTCTGAGTGTAAGTCGTGTCGTATATTCATGTCTTGTAGATCTGTTTGAGCATTGTATCCATCTTTTGATTTTTCATTAATATCCAACAATGTGCCTATTATGCTCTCGCATACATTTTTCCCAACATGCATGAGGTCCAAGTTGTGGCGTAATACAAGTTCCTACATTCCAGTAAAAAAACTTGTCAGTACATAATATAATGTACATCAAAGCCTAGCCAACTAAAGGACATTAGTGAAAAAGATGTATGTACCTTCCAATATGGTAAGTCAAATAAGATTTAATGTTTTTTCTACATTCCATTCAACTCTTTTTGTCTCTTTCGTTTTTTCTTCTCAAATTTTCTAAAAACAATTTTGGAAATCTTTGAGTTGGGCATCAATTGCATTTTCATTTGCAATCCTAGGAGCTTGTCATTGTTCAACTTTGCCATCAAACCATGACTTCTTTCTTTTATACGTATGAGATGAAGGCAAAAAACGTCTATGACCCATATACACCAATTTCTTACTATGGTACAACCATTGGGAATATGTGTGCTCCCTACACATTGGACATGTCGTCTTGCTCTTTGTTGTGCAACTAGCAAGATTTCCATAAGCAGGGAAGTCATTGATCGTCCACATAAGCACAACTCTCAAATTGAAGCTTGATTTACTTACTACGTCATAAAATTCCACTCCACTCCATAATAATTTCAGGTCATCAATTAATGGTTGCAAATAAATGTCAATATCATTGCCAAGCTGTTTAGGACCAGGAATCAGTAATGTTAGCATTACATTTTCTTTCAACATGCATAACCAAGGAGATAGGTTATATATCACAAGCATAACTGGCCAACAACTGTACCTATTACAAAGGTTAGAAAATGGGTTGAAACTATCAGTTGCAAGACCAAATCTTAAGTTTCATAGATCATTTGAAAAGTCTCGCCACTTTGTATCAATCGAGTCCCATGAAACTCAATCGACTGGATGACACACCTTCTCATCATTACTTTTATGGTTCATATGCCACATTAGTAATTCAGCTACATCATGCATTTGGAACATTTGTTTCAATCTTGGAATCAATGGAAAATACCTCAACACTTTTGTTGGAACACTCCGTTTCATCCGTTTGGTATGCTTATCCACCTTCCATCGAGAATGCCCACAAATTGGACAACTCTCTAAATTTTTATTCTCTTTTATAAACAAACAACAATCATTTGTACAAGCATGGTTCTTTTCATATCCTAAATCAAATACTTTTAAGAACTTCTTTACTTCATAAGTGAATTTTGGGATAACATTGTCAGGGGATAGTATATCGTGCAATAGCTCTAAAAGGCTTGTGAAACTTTTATTGATCCAATCTATACTATATAAGGATACTACAACTGACATTTTTATATATTTTGTACAATGAGGATACAAAGAAGTGTTTGCATCTACGATCTTTTGATTGATGTCACTATTTAAAATGAATCACCAACTTTTTCGTCGCTCATAAATGAAGTACTACAAAAAGGTTGACCATCAAACATATACTTTATAGGTAATTCTTCACCATAATGGTATTAAATCTTATAAGTTGGATCCATACCTTTGATAATCAAATGTTCATAGACAACATCAAAGGTTTGATGATTCATGTTCCTACATGTCTTGCATGGACACAAAATTTTGTCTACCCGACCCAACATGTTCTCTACTTGTTTGATGAAGTTCCATACTTCCCTTAGATATTCATTGATCGCTCTATTAAAAAAATCCAAGTTCCCAATTAATATAACTAACTATATTAATCTATGATTAATTTCATATTAATTTGACATTCTCTTACCTGTTTAAATGAACCTAATCTTTTTCAAACATTTTTCTTCAAATTATTGCTATAAGAATGCCAAACGTAATTGTTGGATGAGGATACACAATCAGATGAAGATATGTGTTATTAAACTAAAAGTTATGCATTTTTTAGCTAAACAAAAAAAAATGAACCCACTTTAGCATTTAGTAATGAAAGATCTCCATCATGATACATATAACAAATGAAATTATGCTTCTCTTGCCCTTAGACATAATTAGTTGACACAAAAACTTTGCAATACAAGATATATATAATACTCAAAACCTTTGAACTGTTAAAAAATGACATTAGATTTGAAGGTTTGTTCTACTAACCCAACCTTTTGGTGTTGTTTTTACCATAATAAGAGCCCAACATCATATTAATCTTAAAGAAACCAATCAAAGTAGAAATAGAAAAGTGAAAATTGAACTTCAATCAATTTAAACGACTCTATGTAAGTAACCCAACCTTTTGGTGTTGTTTTTAACATAAAAATAGGTAAATTTCATATTATACTACTATCTCAAATAAAAAAAATAAAAATAGAAATAAAATCAAGAAGTGAGAGCTTACATGAATCTAAATAACATTTATTATTCCCAGTTGGTAAAAAATCAACCACAAAGTTCAATGAAATTGGATAGTTAGAAATACATAAATCATCTCCCCACTTAATAACATTACACTGACAAATAAGCAAAGTCTTCAGAAGAAAAAAAAAAAAGAAGAAGAAGAAGAAAGATGTTAAGTAATATGCCAATAATCAGTTTTATGCACAAATAAAAGGCCATGAAGTTTCTAAACAAATTAACGTTTGAGAGATTGAGATCTTACCTTAACTAGCAACTCCAAAACGACAAATAACTACCGGTATTGAACAATCTACAAATATGAAAATTAATTTTGAGTATTATTCATAAATTCATACCATTCACAAAGCACTTTCAATGTACAAATAGAAGAAAACAAATGGCAATTATAACATATCATAAGAGCTTAACATAATTCAACTAATGCTTAACAATCTATCTAAAATTGATTTACACACTGTATTGTTACAATGTCAATATGAATCTCATGTATTGTTAAATTGCTATAGAATCAAAACATAATTGTAGTATTGATTGATTAAATATAATGTGATTTAGTTTCGCAAAAAATAAACTAAATTATAACATTTAGAAAGAGTTAGAAAGGATCTAAATGAAACTTTAAGTAAAAAAGAAAACTCTGAGAGATGATTAATTGATAATTTTTGTAATGACTCTTTATCAAGTCACTATTCTATTTGTCTAGGCCATATATAAAAGAAAAAACAATTCAAAATGTTTTCAAGAACTAAAGCGAAATGGACAAGTGATGCACGTCATTATCAAAAAATAGAAGATAGCACCACATAGAATTCTAGGTACTTGAAGATGCATAAAACACATTATATAAAGAGTAACACATGTAAACACAACCAAGAAATATTAAAAAAAAAAAATGTTGAAATATATTACATTGCAAAACAAGCTCACATATTCGACATTTAGAAAATCGTTCCTTACAAATATACTTAAGTAAATGTATTATTGAGCCCTTTTTACCTAATAGCTAGGTTGCATGCTTAAAGACCGAACAAGGAAAATGAATACTCTTTTGTTTCAAATTCCTATCATTGAAAAAAGATCCCTGTTTTATCTAATAATTTTGTTGTGTGTGATTTAAGAATCCAATTCTTTAAAATGGGGTTGCATTATTTTTGTTAGATTTATTGATGAAGAAAATATTAGTTCAGTTAGTTTGGTTCTAGATGGAGAACTTTGAAATAGTTACAAGTGTTGCTCATTATTTTCAGCTTCAAGAGTTGGATCTTGTTCTTCTTCGTCCTGGACAAATAATTAGAAATTTTTATTATTTCACATTCTCCTTTGCTCACCCATTTCTCAACATTATTCTCAAAAAACAGAATTGAACTAAGATATAACAAAAATAAGAACGCCAAAAAACTATAAAGTTTACTATAGATCAAACTTGTGAATAAAATGTGTGTCGATTTACTATAGATTATCCCATCCAAAAAGGTCCTGCTCACCTCAGAGACTTGTCGCGAATGTGATCCCTGCGGCCCCAATCAGCAGCAACTTTAGTGCAGTCGTGATGGCTACGATTCCACCACTGCGGTGGCAAGCTAGCTATTAAACAAAAAAGCATAGATGGACACCTATTAAATAAAAAAAGCATAGACACAAATGGCAGCTCTTGATTGGGGAAGAACATCAACAATTATACCTTTGGTATGTGTCAAATTGAGAAGACCTTAAATTAAATTATGCCCTAGCAAGAAAAGAAACTACGATGATGTGAATAGAATTCTAAAAGCAAGAGGGAGAGAGAAACATGCTAACAAGAATGTAATACATAATAATGCAATTGAATCAAATTAAGAGATATACAATCGTTTCAAAATTACGTATTGTAACTTATCAAGATAAAAATTGTTCCAAAATTGTATATTATAACTTATCACCAAGCTATAGAGCAGTCATGGAGATTACTTTGATTAGTGCGAAGTGCAAAACAATCAAGCAATGAAACTTACCATCTTGAACCAATAGTATGTATTGACATGAACTAGACTTCAAACAACACAAGACTTCTCTAGCAAGTTAGAAATTTTCCTTTATTCCTAACTCATTGCTTCAAAAAACAAAAACAAAAGCAAAATGAAAAGGAAAGAGGTAGGCTATTAAGGGGCTGTTTGGTTGGAGGGAAAAGAGGGTGGGAATGGAAATGGGCTTACAAAACTCATGTTTGGTTGGTGGACTTTGTTTATTTATCTTGGAAAAGGCATTTCCTAGGCATCTTTAGTATGGGTTTTCACTTCTTCTTCTCCTTCCTACCACCATTTTCTCTCCTTCCAGTAGCTTCGTTATCTTTAATTCCCATACATACTATTCCCAGACATGGTTTTCCCATGCACAACCAAACATAGTCATCCTTGATTCCCAGTAATTTTATTCCCAGGCATATAATTTACATCCTTAATTCCTGGACATTGAGAAAACCTCAATCCAAATGGTCCCTTAAAGAATTCATCACTCCTCTATCTTCAAACATATAGAGCAAGACACCTCCTATTGTACTAGTGAGCCAGTTTGGTTCAATTTTAGAGATAATCAACTTCTCAAAGTAAAAACAATATTGGACGCATAAACTATCAGAGGCTTGTCATTGTAATCTTGCAAGCAACCTGTTAAGTTATAAATAATAAATGACATTTTGCAGCACAAAGTAAAGAGAAAAGTTGATGTTGAACAATTATCCTAAAAGTTTTGATTTGTGTTTATACTAGCAAAGGAGAGAGAAACTATTGGGGAAATAAGGCTATTCATAGTATATTCATGGAAAACAAACAATGACCTCGCAATCTCTCCTTCAACGAATAAATACACCTACAGACTCAACAAAGGAAAGAAGTTAAAAAAAAAACTAGATAAGAAAGAGATAAGAAAAAAAATAATATTTGACATAAACCCTAATTAATTTAAAAGACGTGTTGAAGTTTGGATTATGTCGTCAATTATACGTAGAAACTAATTACAAAAACTTGTATGTAGATGAGAATTATCCAAGTAGTAGGTCATAGGATTAACAAACTCTACAATCAAATCAAAATATGCAAACTACCAATCAGCGAGCCAAATGCACTAAGTTAAGTTTAGAAAATGATCTTTTAATCTTTCTGAAGAAGACTAAAATTATAATTCAAATGATCAAATAAGAAATGACTATGAAACTTAAATGGATTATTGATAAAATAAATTTAGAAAATGTCTTGAAGGTTTATTTTATTTGCATAAGAAGTGCTGCATAATCCAAAATACTCCACTTACCATGTCAATATCAAACTCTTTAACAAAATAAAGATATCAGTCAGTTTGGAATCATGTAAAAAAAACAAAAATGGTTGGAATATCTTGAATTTATTTGTTGGCGCTTTGAACAACCAAGTACGGGAGTCTCGGTGTCCGGTCAACAAGCTGGGGTCCAGGAGTGATGCACCTTGGTGGGGGTTCGGGGGCAACGCCCCTGAAACCTATTCAAAATTCGTATTTAACATATTTATTTATTTGTAGTTATTTACGATTATGATCCTAGGATTTAGAGTAGTGCGCTATATAAACTCTCTAACCCTAAAGGCGCCGTGTGATGTAATTTTCCGAAAACATTATCCCTAATAATACTATTCTCCCTCTATCCGTGGACGTAGCTAACACACCGTTAGTGAACCACGTATATCTATGTATCGATCTTCTCTATCTCTACGTTCATTTTTTGTGTTCTTTAATTGTCGATTTTGTAACATTAGATATACCTGGTATCCATCGTTAAGATGTTAGAAGAAGAGAAGATTTAATCTCAAAGTATACTTTTTTCCCTCCTTCCCCCTTTTATTACAATCAAAATAAGCTACCTATTTAAATTATTATCTTTCATTGTGGCCAATTTTCAGGTTAATAACACTGATGCTGAAGGCAGACTTTGCCTTGCTGATTCTTTGATATACACTTGCCAATTTTCAGGATTCTTGACAATTCTTAGAGTTTTAGTATATGCACATTCATTCATCTATTCCATCATTTTCTATCACAATATGATTTTATGATGAAGAGAAGAACAACTATCACTAAGAATGAATGAAAAAGTGCATGAGGGTAATTTAAAATAAAAATAAGAGTGGAGAAAATAAGCCAAAAAAGACTGCAAAGAAAGAAAACAAAATTACATATTGGACTTCAACTTCATATTGGGCTCCAACTCAGAAGAATGAGAGACAGATGATAATGGGTAAAGTTCTTATCAATAATTGATTAAAGTGGAAGAGATTGTTAAGGAGATAACATCCTGATGTCTTTAATCCTATCTCAGATATGTTTGGAAGTGATTTTAAAAGAGTTAAAACTACTTTTGTCATTTATAAAATCAATATGAAATATGCTTTAAATGATTTAAAATAATTTTGATGAATTGAAAATTGTATCTAAGAGTGTAAAATTAAATATTAAATTAATTTTGAGTAATTAAAGATGTGCTTTGTTGATTTTGAGCATGGTAAAAATGATTTTAACAATTTCAAAATCACTCCCAAAAATCTAATTAGTTATTGGTCGAGTAGACTAGTCTGTTATGACAAAAATCATGTCCACAAAGAAACAAAAATACACCAATAAAGAGCGTTAAAGAAGCTACTTCGTTATATATATATATATATATATATATACTCCTAGGTAAAGTTACCTAGGTCACTTACACCTACCTCAACTATTCTTTGTGCACAATCAAATGACCTATACAACATTCTTAATGAACAACTAAAAAACACTCTAGGTTAAGGAAATAAGTGGCATGATAAGAGCTAGAGCTACCTAAACGTTAATACACATGGCATACAGTTGCAACCTTTCAAGTCCTAAGGTCATCCAAGAGAAAATGAATATGAAAATTCAGATTCATCCATATCCTTAATCCATCATATACCTATTTATTCCATGTATTTAGATTTATGAAGGTTCACATATGGAGTTGAAGAGTACTAGGTTGATTGTAGACTACATAGGTGAAATATTGTGTCCTTTCCTAGGATCTTTTATTTAGTATAAATATTGTCATACTTTGGTCCTTTGAATACGGAAAATTAAAATTGAACTTGAATGAATTTTTTATAGAATTTAAATCTCTCTCAAGTTTTATACCTTCTTTGTATTATTGTATTTAAAATGATGTTTTAAACTTTCAATCTACTTTGACCAATTAGATTGTGAAGAGTTTGAAATATTGAAGGTAGGAATAAGTTCTCTCCTTTCTTCTCGATCTTTGATCAATCTTTCCAAGTCAAATTTGTTTAACTTTCTTGAAGTTTAGTATCAATTAGTTAATTGGGTTTATTCTTATTATCGTTGTAAGGGTTCACCTAAACTAAGAAGAGTTCTCGAATATTTAGTTTTCAATAAACTTGAAGAAACTTAATTTAGATAGGCAGCCACTAATCCAAAAGAACAATACTTAGATACATTCCAAGATGCACCCATTTCTATGCATCACACTATTGTCACACACAAGAAAAATGAATCAAAATAGATGTATAAAGATAGGTACTGTCTAAGATGCACCTACTTGTCCATCATTATTAATACTCAGATTACCATTAGTATTTGACATCCAAGGAGGTCGGGATTTTTCCACCATTGAGTACTTAGAATGAGGAATGATTGAATAGAATACACACTTCCCCAATTCTTCTCTTTCTCTCTAATAAGAACAAAAAGCGCGTTACAATCCATGAATGGATTGATAGATATTTGAAACTGAAAGTAAACTTCTAGACCAACCTTATTCTCTCTTCCAAGCATTTGAAGAATTTAATTCCAAGCTTATTTTGTAATCTATATACAATTGAGGAGAAACACAATTATTGATATTATAAAATATTTGCTCTGTATTTAGTTTAAATACTATTCTACTTTATCTTATATATATTAGTTTTTATTTCTTTTTACTTAGTATAGTGAATTCTTTTTTTTTTTTTTTTTTTTATTTATTTTAATTTAGTTTCTTTGTAAATAACTTAACTAAAGTTTTGTTATTAGTTTACTTATTTATTTGAAGCTTTTTTTTTATGAGAAACATTAAACAAATTTCATTGATAGTGTTAATATCTGAAATATTTAATTGTCCTAATGTTAGGTTTCCTTGCTTGTATGTGTAATGAATATGATGTTGGGAATGGTGTCCTAATATTCTTGTAATCTCGTAGTTTTTAAACTTTGTATAAACATATTGTTAATAAAATAAGTGTTATTTTATAAGCATATACTCAATCCAATAAACTAAGATCTGAGGTTATTTTATGTAATTTAAACAAGTATGTAGAGACATACAGGTGGATCTTGTTTAAATAATAATCTGGTCTATAGTAGATGGATAAGGTTGGGTACTTTATCCTGGTAATGCTAGGGATATAAGTATTATAAAGTGCTATAAATTATTTGATCCTGATCATTCATGTGGAAACATGCGAGCAAGGGCATCTTATACGAAGAGTTTGTATAAGACCAGACCACGAAATGATTAGTCTCTTTATATAACACCGTTAATAATAGAGACCTATATTTCACTAGGATGACCAAATGTGAAATAACATGAATCCTGAGTGAGTTGTGAACTCCTACTCATGAAGGCGGTCCTTTGATTGTATGGGTGAGAGTGGCCAGATTGCTAACTCAATAAGCCTAACATTTTGGGGATTCATCTGATTGGGGAGCTGGGAACTCAGCTACACAAGACAGAATTCACTTCTTCCCTAATGTAGGAGCAAATAGATAAATTGCTTTCTTAAGGGCTAACTCCGAGTCTTGAATATAGTGGTCACACCCTCTCTTGGTCCGAGAGGACTTAGTCATAGTAGGACTATGACTTATTGTTCATTAGAAGAATCAGTGGTACTTAAGGAGTTAGATGTAACTACAAGGGCAAAACAGTATTTTGGTCTAGTTATACTTACGAGCAATTTGTGAAGGGTCATCACATTGTTGATTGGATATATCCAATGGACACAAAAATATATCTGTAGTGAGAATAGTGCAACTGTCGATCTTTAGTGGAGTGCCCAATATTTAACGGATAGTGGATAATGTAATTAAAGAGTTTAATTAGTTATTCACGTATCGTTAGAGCTTCAAGCTTTAGGTCCATAAGATCCCCTTGGTAGCTCAAAATGATTTTGGTGAGAATCAGTTTTTGGGTTAATTTGAATTGTTCAAATTAATAAGAAAAAATTTAATTATATATGATTCAATTATATATGATATAATTGATATAATGTATTTGATACATTAATTGGAGGAATAAATATTTGAATGGGATTCAAATAGTTGTTAATTTAGTATAAATATGATTTATATTAAATGTCATAAAATAGAGAAAAAGAACTATAGTTTATATTGTATGTGATGCAATATTAAAACTATATGTTATAAATATAATATGATAAGTTGGCTATCATATTTATTTATATTATTTATTATTTGAATAATAATCCTTTTTTCTCTCAAACCACCTTAGTGGGTGGTTATGCAATTTTATGGCAATTAGAATAAAATGAAAAAGAGTTTTTTTCCTTTTCTTAAGAGAACACAAGTTCCAAGTACAACAAGAACGCTCGTATAGACTATGTGATAGTCTACACTACAAACACAGAGCATATACGATAAACTCTTTGTCTATACGATAGGAAGACTTGTCTATGCTATAGCCTAAATGATTGAAGTAGTTCCTATGCGATAGTGCTTCTTCTTCAATTGTCTTCCTCCTCTAAACTCCCAAATACCCTCCTAACCAAAATAGTCAGAGCCCACCACTCCTAGGTTCTCACTCTGAGAATACCAAGGTCACCAAATGGTAGTGTCTTCCTTTTTTGGTTCATGAGTTTCTTGAAGAGGGTCTTCAAGATCTTGTTGCTATTTGTTCGAGGAGTTCGGGATAGTTCGAGGGGATTTACACGAAGAAGTGTTCTTCAAAGGTATAATATCATAACTATGTATCTTATTTGAAAAATATGTTGTAATTTACTTTGATTGCATAATCTGTCTGCGTTTACTGTAAATTTATGATTTCAATCGAAATGGAATTTGGACTATCCGCTTCCGCTCAAGAATCTTCTCATGTCGAGATTTCCTTCATATAAAACTTAGAAACTTTGAACAAAATGTCAAGTTACGCAAAACGGTATACAATGGTGATTGGAAGATTGCTCATTCTGATTGATCCATACTTATCTAGGTTTCGAGACAACTTACTAATGATGTGGATATTGATCTTCATGCTACTGTTAGCACAAAACATATTTCTTTTCTGAAAAACTTGATTTAGTTTACGTTCCCAATACAATTCAATACCCAAAAAAAAAAAAAAAAGAAAAAAAGATACTCCTCTAGTATTCTTAAGATAGCAAAAATTATACTTGAATAAGATTCAACTGTTCAAAATGCTGAAAATCTTAAGGGTCAAACCCCAAATTTGATTTCATCGCATAGGAAATATAATATGTAACATCCCAAATTTCAAGAAAATTTATGTTAGTTATCTAAAATTATTGAGTTTTAATTTTCCTTTCATTTTTGGAAATTAAGATTAAATTGAAATAATTGAAAATTTTTTATTGGTCAAATTGAATTTAATTGATTAGATATTCAAACTAATTATCTTGAAAATATTGAATTTTGTCTCCATTTGATTTCAGATTTTGGAGTCAACTTAAATAATTAAGGAGATAATTAATTTTATGTGGTTTTGAATTGATTTAAATATTTGAAAGATTTAATTTGTATCAAATTGATGGATTTTATGGTATTTAATTTTGGTTTTTGAAGGTAATTTGAGAAGTTAATTGATTTATTAATTTAATAGAATCTTTGGAGATTTTGGAGATATTGTGATAAAAATATTTTATTTATCTTTTTAAAATTAAAAATATTTTATTTATCTCTTTAAAATTCGAGAAAAAAAAATGAAAGAATTGAGATATTTTAAAATTAAAGAAGAGTAAAAAGAGGCAAAAAAAATTGGGGAGAAAGCAATTTGGTTTTTCAGCGACGACTTTCACAAAATTATCGATCATTGGAGTTTGAACCATTCTATCATGCTCAAATTTGGTTATCTGTTTGTGAAATATATAGTTTCATTTTGAACGGTTGGATCGTTGTTTAAAGCTCTGGTTTGTTCATAATCACTGCTAAATAAAATCTATAAATTTGGAAATTCCCCTTCTCTCTCACTCTCGCAAACCCTCCTCATGCAAGCCCTCACTACCAGCCGCTAGCCTATGCAATTTAGGCCATTCGATAGCAACACCCACTGCCTGTCTATGGTTGTCACCGCCGCTGGCACCATTGTCATCGGAATTGATATCTTGGGTAAATTATTTGGTATTTTGTGGGTTTTCTTGGAAAATCTTGAATACCCATCAAATTTTGATTTAAGTTTTGACTCACCTATATTGTTTTGATTTGAAATTGAATTTTACAGACACTCAAGGTGCTTTTCGATAAGATTAAAATTGTTAGGATTTTTTTTGTAAGATTTAGGGTCTTTGTTGAGAACTTTTGGATAGTCACTAAGTTTCAGCATAACTTTTGTTTTAATTGTGATTTTTGGAAGTTGGATTAAAAGGTCTAAAGTTGATGTCCATTAAAGTTAAAGGTTGATTTTGGTGATATAGTTGTTGGATTGTGTTGATTTTGAAGCTTTGAAGTGGTTTTGGGTTCAAACCACTTGTTGGGTAAGTTGTTTGGAGATATTCGGGTTAAGTTGTGATTGAAATTATGTTCTAAATGATAGAATAATTTTGATTGTTGGTATAGGGGATTTTGAAGTGTTGTTCACCAAATTTGAGATTAATTTCGAGACAATTTGGGTAAGTAATTTGACCTTGGGATTGTAAATATTTGGCCTTAATGGATGATGTAAATTGGTTGATTGAGAATTTTGGCCTTATTTTGGAAATCCTAATTTTTGGTTTATCACTTAGGACTTGGTTCGTGATCTTTTGGGCAAATAAAAGTTGAGGTTGTTTGAGCTCATATTGACTAAAACTTGAGGTAAGTGTCCTTCTATTGGTTCGCTTTTAAATCAGTCGTCCCTACCACTTGGATTGCTTATTTAAGATTACTTGAACTGTTTACTTAAGAATACATGGACTGGTTACTTAAGATTATATGGACTGTTTCTTGAGACTGCTAAGACGGATTTGACTAATTATTCTAGACTGTTGGAACTGTTAATTTATGATTAATTGAATTGCATGACTTAATGGCATTGACTGATTGGATTGGACTATTTTGTCTATGATAATTGTACCATTGACTAAGGATATATATGAAATTTTACCCCTATGTTAAACGACTGTAAAATATAACATGGGAGTTATATGAAAACTGATGCATTCTAAGTTATAAGGTTCCTGTTAGTTTTTCTTATCTAGGTAGGTGTACACACTACGATTGATTCATGTTCCTTCAAGTTCATGTCTATGAATGATTTGTGGACCTTTAGATTACACACTATGACTAATTCATATTTCTTCGGGTTCATGTCTATGACTAATTCATGTTCCTTCGGGTTCATGTCTATGACTAATTTGTGGACCCTCGGGTTACACACTACAACTGATTCATGTTCCTTCGACTTCATGTCTATGACTGATTCATGTTCCTTCTGGTTCATGTCTATAACTGATTTGTTGACCTTCGGGTTACACACTACGACTAATTCATGTTCTTTTGGGTTCAAGTCTATAACTGACTTGTGGACTTCAGGTACACACTATGACAGATTCATGTTCCTTTGGGTTCATGTCTATGACTGATTCATGTTCCTTCAGGTTCATGTCTATGACTGATTGATGGACCTTCGGGTTACATACTATGACTGATGTGTGCTCTTTCGGGATCACTACGATTGATATGATGGGTGTACACACCGATGCCTAGATAAACTAGCTACCAGGTAACCTAGAGGGCTTAGTTGCGGGTCACTTACTAGGTATTGTTATACTTATCCTTTCTTCCTTTATGTTTTTCAGGGAATGACAGGAACAAGTTGGCGAGTGACAAACGGGACACGTGATAGAGCCATATGGGGACAAGAGAAATCACTTCCGCCCAGTTTATGTTTTTGTCATTTGAATGTTTTGAAACTAGAATTTAATGTGAGATAGCAAATTTTAATGTTTGAATGTTTTCTTTATGAATATTATTTTTAAGACCCCGAATAAAAGTTTTATTTATGTATTATTTATTTGTTTTCTAGTTTATTTTAGAAAAACTATCTTTATTGCTTTAATGAATTTTTTTGGTCAAAATATATGGTTTTTAAATGTGTATTTAGTTGTAACAGCCCTTGTCAGAGTACTCGAAAGGTCGGGTCGTTACAGCTGGTATCAAAGCCTAAGTTTTGGGCTCTATAGACTGACTTACGATGTAAGTCTTGGTTTTTTGTCCTTCATAGCTATTCACGGATCCTTCATCCTTGCCGAGTATGTTCTGTCATTTAATGTTTTATGGAAAATATGTTTAAAAGTCATGTTCAAGCTTTAAGAACTGATTGATTGTCATTGCTAGTTTAACAAGCTGAAAGAAGTTAGTATGAGATGCTATTTTGTTTTGGTATTGTTAAAAGAAATAAGGATCATTATAAGGCCATTTGGCATTAGGTTATTTCATGAAAGGACTATTAGAGACGGGCATATGTTTCTATTCAAAGATATTGAAACTTGATAAAACTATGCAATGTTATGAACTTATGACGGGAATGAAAGAAAGGATTTAATTGTTTAAGCCATAGAATAAGGTAGGCGAGTTGGAAATTCACTGAGCAATAGTATTAAGATTTGCAATAAGAGAATAAAATTGGTGGTGCTACAAGAAAATTTATCATAAGGCATATGTTCTTAGGTACAAGGTTGAAGTTGCTTTATAAGATAAGAAAGAGGTGAAGAAGAGACTTTAGTTCTATTAAGTTTTACTAGATATTAAAGTCAAAATATTTAGAGAGAATTTTTGGAAGGACAAATTGATTGTGTTCACTTTCACGGTGTCGAAGTTGGTGGACCAAGTAAGGTAAGGTGTTTGGTTCTTCATGTTACGTGTCTAAAAGGATGAAGGATTACTAGTTGAGGGCATAAAGTAATAGTATGAGGATCTCTTTACAAGACTTGGTTAAGATGAATTGGTCAAGGAAGGCCAAGATGATTGAAATTATAGTTGCCTTTAAATGGGTGAAAACGAGTCATTGGATTGAAAATTTCTTAAGGTGTTTGGGTTTGAACTGTGTGTTTGTTGCAGTGAAAAGGTTCGAGTTTAATTACTTATGCCAAGAGGAAGGATAAACATTTTGAAGTTTAAAAGCAATGTTATCTTGTGAGGAATACCCTACTAAAGTTCCAAGTTTGGAATGAAATTTTAGTTTTCTAGAAAAGGTTATAAAGGGTTGCAGTGAAAAGGTTCAAGTTTAATTACTTATGCCAAGAGAAAGGATAAACATTTTGAAGTTTAAAAGTAATGTTATCTTGTGAGGAATATCCCACTAAAGTTCCAAGTTTGGAATGGAATTTTAGTTTTCTGGAAAAGGTTATAAAGGATCATTGGTTTAGGGATTATGTTTCACTCAGGAAGTGAAAAGTGAACTTTCAAGTTGTTGGGTTAAGGAAGGATAAATGTGAAGAAAAATAAAAGTATTTAAGGAAAGGTTTTATTAATTTGGAGAAGTAAATGGAAATTAATGGGTTCAAGACTCCCAAATAGTTAAGTGTGGTTTGAATTTTAAGACATGATACAAGTGGATACAAGGCGTTGGTTTTAGTGTAAAGGAGGAATCTCTCATTACTATTTGGAACTTTGGACTACAGTAGACATTATTTGAAATATATATATATAGCTTGCTTAGGTTGTTGGATTGTAGACGGTGAAAAGGGATTCAAATAGTCACATGTTTTAATACAAGAAATGACAACCACACATTCTTTCAAGCCACTTCACCACAAGTTGGAGAATATAATTTCACATCAATTCACCAAATCGTCAACAAAATAATCAAGATTATGAAAATAAAAGAATGATAGAGCCACCATCAAGTTGGAAAAAAATAATAACAAAGCTTTGTGAGTAAAATAATTTGTGAAACATAAAGGGAAATTTTGAGTAACATAAAAATAGAAGCTTTTTGAGTACCTCAAGGAGAGTGTGTCCCTTTAGTTGTTCATCCTTTTTACAGATTACAGAATGAGAATAACGAAGTTGTGCTTCGACAAATGGTGGAGTTGCATACGGCGGGACTTGGACTAATGGTGGAGTTGTTGGCGGCAGACTTGGGTGAACGGTGTAGATGGTGCATGAACGAAGTATAAGATGGAGAGATTTCTGGAGTTGAAGATGAGAGACGAGCGGATGAACAGAGTATAAGATGGAGAGACGGCGAACGACAAACACATGACAGAGAGGTGGAGAAATCGAATGGATCGAACGCGAAAATAGGGAGAATGACAGAAAGGTAAAAGAGGGAAAATAAGGAGAACGACAGAAGTAAAGGATTGGAGAAAATGCACGAGAGAGAGGGAGGCGGAAGAACGCAAGAAATGGGAAAAAAGGGAAATTTTGTATGCACGATGTGGAAGAAGGAAATTTGGAAGAAGGAAAATTTGGGAGAGGGATGCATGGCAGAAGTGACTTACTGGTCGCACGATGTGAACGAACAGGGAAATTTGGTACGCAAGCATGTGCCCTAATTTTTTTCCATTCCCTTGTGTGCGCCTTTTAATTTCTTTTCATTTTTAATAACGATTTTTATAAGATGCTATATCAAGATGTTATTAAAATGGACTTTTGTTGTAGTGTATATATATATAAAAATAGTTTTCAATTAACTTTTTAGAATTTAGATAAGAAGTCTAAGGGGCGTTTGGGGCGAAGAGTTTGTTATGATAATATTTGGTTATTATAGTTTGTGTTTGGGTCGTAGATTATTTTAGTTTTGATTAAAATAGTATGTGTTTGAGGGGTAAACTATTTTAGTTTGAAAAGAAAATAGTAAATACTATAGCAAATAATAAAAAAATGATGAGTGTAAAATAGTAAAAATTGTAGCAAATAGTAATACAATAGCAAATGAGAATTTTGAAATAGTATTGACGGTAGCTAATTGGGGACTACAAAATAATATTTACAGTAACAAGAGGTTGAGGGATGGCAACGGGGCCGAGCTGGGGTAGGGATGAACTCCCCATCCCCATCCCCGTGGGGATTTTTAATCCCGTCGTTGCCCCATTCCCCCTTTGGGGGGTCAGGCTGGAGGTCGGGGATTCCGGTCCCACGAGAGAAAATTCCTACTTTTTATTTTATTATTTTTATTCTTTATAATTAACTAAAATTAGTATTTATATTGAAATTGTAAATTTTATATTATAAATTAGTATGATTATTACATATATATATTTTTTAAATTAAAAAGTAAAAAAAGTATTTTAATGTCTTTTTATTATAAAATTTATTATATTAGAAAATAAAATTAAAAAAAATACTAACTGGAAATAGTTTATATATATATATAATAATTAAAATTAGAAAATAATTATGATTAAAAGTAGTTCTTATAGCTACCATTTGAGGTTAGCTACCATTTCAGGTTTTATTCTTCTTCTTCTTATTATTATATATATGTTAATAATTTAAAAAATCGGGACGGGGATGGAGTTCGGGGGCGGGAATCCTCACCCACGAAGAATTTTGTCATCCTTAAAGAGGTAGTTATTATAGTGTTAGATAGTTTTGGTCCCAAACTCCTCTAAATGTTTTATCTAAGAAAGATGAAAACCATAGTACACAATTTAAGAGAAAAGAAAACATATAAATTTCAAAAATAAAAAGTTAACTAAATCAATCGTCACCAAATGAACAACATTTTAATGTATTTAATCCAACGTCAAAAAAAATGGAAAAGATATATATTAAGTAAATTTGAAAAGCAAAATAGAAAAGTGGTTTTGAAACCAAAACCAAAGACGGTTGAAGAAAACAAAGAGAATATAGATCAGAAAAGAAGAAATTAAAATCCCCATTATTTATTTATCATATATTATTTAAAATTAAAATTTGATTATATTTGTTGGGTGGCAGTTGTGGTTCTGAAACAACAGAGAAGACACTGCTTTCACTACTCTCCCTTCTGCTTCTGCTTTCTGCCTATCTGCTTTCTTTTAGTGTTATCCATCTTCTCTTTCTTTCTCCATATATTTATACTCACTTCAGGTAAACAAACTCTGGGTTTTATGCAATTCCTCTTTCTTCCCATTTTCCCTATTCTATTTCTGGCCCTCTCTCTCTCACTCCCATTTACCTGCCCCTCACATTCTCTTCTGCCTCATTCTAACCCTTTTCTTAGCCCATCAGGCCACTGTTACAAAACTCTTAGGTTCCGTTTGATAACGATTATCAACAAATGTTCAAAAAATTCGATCACCCGATAAATCAATCAATCCAACCCAAAACCTAGATTAGGTTGTGATGAAATCAAATTAGTGAAAATTTTGTAGATTTATTGGATTGGTGGTTGGGTTGGTTCATGGATTAACCTAACATAACTGAATTAATCCAATAACTTTAGAATATTATATATTATATATATATATATATATATATTTATATATATATTTATTTTTATTTATTTATTTATTTATGATACATTATATATATACATATATTTATTTAAGTTTTATTGTTTCTTTAGATAATTTATTCTCCAATGACTCTTTAAAATAGATCTTTAGTATTTTTTATAGAAAAAAATCTCTATTATATAAATTAAAATTGAGTTGTTAATCTTAATTTAATAATATGGAAAAAAACTCAATCAAATTTGTTACATATTACCATCTTACCTCTTTTTTAAAACAAAAATTTAAATACATAATCCAATGTATCCGATCAATTCAACTTCAATCTTTCGAGTTTGGTTGAGTTGGGTTCATTTGTTTTAATAAGGGTTATTTGGATTGAAGAAATTAACAACCCGAATAATTAAATTAAGTCTAAAAAGCTATTCAACCCAATCCAACCTGACTCACTAGACGATTATCACACAACCTTTTACTTCAGTTTAGAAAAGTTTCAACTTGTAAATAAATTTGGGGAAGAAAACAAACTAGTTTTAAGGGCTTGCAAATATTGTGTCATGGATATAGATATTAATATATGAGATTTAGTTTGGAATAATTAATGTATGCGGGTTTTAAATGTAATTTAGAAATGGATTTTAAATGCATTGCTTGGAGCAGATAACTAGATGCCATTATTTATTATGAAAATAATATTTATAGGAAGTTTGTGTTAGGACTATTTTCAAATATAGAAAAATTAACTAAAATATTTATAAATATATATAAATTTCACTATCTATTTAAAAGATCATAACAGATTATTATCCGTATCATTATAAACACACATACGAATAAGGATTATGATATTTTATTATTATTTTATAAATATTTTCAATAATTTATTATTTAAAATATTAAAAGAAAATTTAACTAAAACTAACATTTAAAGACTCCAAAATAACCATTTTGGCTCTTTGACTTCACTGTTCTTGATAATTGAAGTTTATAAACCTTATGATTTTTTTTTTAAGTTTATAAAACTAATGATTTTTTTTTTTTTTTTTGAAGTTTATAAACCTTATGATTTTTTTTTTAAGATTATAACATTTAAATTTTTAGACAAATTAAGTTAGAAAAAAAAAACATTTAAAAAAAAATCACAACTACCATAGATTTTGAAAACATGCATTGTTAGAAAGGATGTAGGTGATGAAACAAAAGTGTTTAAAACTAAAAACTAAGTATTTCTTTTATAATGATTTCGATCTCATTTAATAATCTTTTGATTTTTAGTTATTAAGAATTACGAATTTTTTTATTTTATTATATAGTTTTCTAAAGTCTTTTAAAAAAATCTAAACTTATTTTGAAAACTAAAAGAAACTAGTTTGAACTTTGGCTTATGGTTAAAAAAAAATGTAAAAACAAACATAATTTAGAAAAAAAAAAAACAAGTTGTGTAAATAATTATCTAATAGGATCATAGTTTTTATAATTTACTTTTATTTTTAGAGTTTAAGAAGTATTTGTTCCATGAAGTTATATACATATATAATAATTTACAAACCCTAAAACTACTGGAATGTAAGGGGGCAAAAAAAACAAACAAAACACCAATATTTGAGATCATAAATATCAAACAAAATTAACTAGTTCAACCAATCTTGTCCTTTTCAAATACATTTTAATTAACTACATAAGCAAAGAGTTATATTGCAATTAGTTACAACAAGAATCTTTTGCAAATAACAATACCATAATACAGTTAATTATAAAATTTCTCAAAATATATTGGATCCAGTAAAAAGAAAATAAATAAATAAAGATAGTGAGAAATTTTAAAATGAGGGATTAATAATGATAAACTAAAAAGATCCCATTTAATTAAACTGAGTAAAAATTAGGGAGATGAAAATAAAAATAAAATGGTGGGTATATATATAAATGGGGGTCTGATTCACATGGAAATGAGGAAGAAAAAAGGGATTCCACCATTTTTGGATCTAAAATGAAAGCTTGAGAGATAAATCAAGAGCAGTGGAATTTCTGGTACCGCCATTAATGATATCATTGCAGCTTGTAGTAATACAAGAACCTTCTCCATGATCCACTGCCAGCACTTCTTCTTCTTCTTCATTTTCTTCTCCAAATAAACTTAATTCTTCCTTTGGCATTTTCAGTTCCTCGATCTCTGTGCCTCTGCAATTTTTCCTTGGGAAAAACTCGTACTCCATTAATCTGCTACTTCCTTCACCATTTCCTCCTCCGCCGCCGCTGCCGCTGCCGCTGTTGCCGCCGCTCCTTCCCTGTAAGTTCATTTTTCCATCAACGAATTAAACAGAGAGAGATCGTTAAATATTGTGTTCATTTTTAATTTCTTGTTCTGGGTTTTTGTTTTTTTTGGATCATACCTGGTTGAAATTGAAATTGAAACTGAAACCGAAATCGGGATTCGCGTGATGATTCACGACGGTGGAGTTGTTTAATTCCGCGGTGGAATTTGTTGTACTCAGTCCGAGAAAATCGAAACCAGCCGCCGCTAGTGGCGGCGTTTCTGCAGCGGCGATGTTGATGTTCTTCTCTTTCATTAAATTGCTGAAGTTGACTCGTTTCTTCTTAAAAAAATAAAAAATGGAAAGCTCAGTAATGACGATGTTAATGTTTTCTTCGAAAAATATATAGTGGGTTATTGAGATTATAAATACCTTGAAGCAAATATCGCAATGATCAGAATCGCACGAAGGTGGCAGCGACGGCGGCGGCAATTTTGGGATTGAAGAGAGCTCTCTCGAGGCCTCAACGCTGGAATTCCCAATCAAAACTCCGCCACCGTGTGAATACGGCTCACCGCCAGCGAGAAACCCACCATGATTTCCGATCCTCTGAACGACCAAACCCTGGTGGTCAAACCCCAAAACGCCGCCGCCGCCGCCGGAGTCAGTAGCAACCATTACCGGAGCGGCGGCGGGAAACTGCAAGGGAAAATTGGTTAAAGTATTGTCGAGGAGGAAGGTGGGAGAGTGGGATTGGATGAAGTGATGGGGAGGGGACATTTCGGTAATTTTATTCCACTTGTCTTGAAGCCTTAAGCGTTCGAGCTGAGCGACGCCGAGGCCTCTCTGCGGCGGTTTTTTTTGGTGGGGGTTTCTGGCACCGGTTTTTCTGCCGGGTCTGGTTTTGGGCGGTTCGTGGGGCTTGGTTTCTTCTCTTCCTGTGTGGATTGGAGTCGCCATTGAAGAAGAAATCAGAGCTTTTTTTTTTTTTTTTTTTTTGGCTTTTTAAGTTGGAAGAATGAGAGATTGGGGTTTTAAGGTTAGAGAGAGAGAGAAGAGAAAGACATGCAGAACTGCCTGTCTGAATAGAAGAAATGGGGACATATGGTTATGTCTATATACTCATCATGTTCTGATTATATTTCTGTTTTTCTTTTTCTTTTTTTTTTTTAGGGTTTCATTAATTTCCCTAAATACTTTTTAATGATATTGAATTTAAAAAATATTAATGCAGAAGTGTATTTGATGGTATTAAATTATAAATTTAGGTTTTGAACTTTGAAGTTTATCTCAATAATTCGGTATTTAAATCTTTTAAAAAAATATTTAATAGGTTCGTAAACTTTAAAAATATCTAATAAGATGTTTAGTAAACACTTAATCTTTTATCTAATAGGTAAATGACATATTTGAAAATTTTAAAAATTAATTAATCTTTTAGTAATAAATGTATATTTTATTTCTTATGAAACTCTCTAAACATTTAGTTTAGTGTTTAGTGAATATACATTGGACACAAAAATTTGAGTATTTGAAGATCTATTATAAGACACTTTTTAAAATTTATTAACCACTTTAATACTCAAATTAAGTTTATAAATCAAATATACACAAATCTAATTAAATATTTTTCATAATGCTTCAATTTATTTATTTTTTCTATACAAATATGCATTATATGTTTAAACTAGTAAATATATATGCATTTGAAGTTGGATTTAACGCTTCTAGAATTCAATGAAATGGTTTTGCTTATAATTTTACGAGTGAAAACATTTATAATTCGGAGGGTGCAATGTAATTTAATTTAATTTAATTTACTCATTGAGAGAAAATTATCATTTATTTTATATCTCATCTTTACATTATAATAGAATTGAAACAGTTGTTTATTTATACTTATTTTAACACTAAAATATGTGTGGTTATACTAATTTGACTAGTGTAATTCAACTAGCCAATGTCAAACCAAAAAGTTAAAAGAATCAATTCACACCCACATCTCAAATTAGAAAAAACTTATTTATTTAAAAATTATCACATGGCAATTTTTTTTTTAAAAAAAAATAATAATTTACTTTCTTTTATAGAAAGATGGGGTTATTACTATTGCTTTCAAGAATCTTAATATTAACAATATTCTAAACTTGAAATTGAGATTTAACAAGCATTTAATTATACATTAAATAAAGTTTGACAAAAAAATATATATATAAAGTTTTGAAGGATAAAATATGTAATAGTATTAAAAAACTTGGAGAGATGGGAAGATTTGGGTATTATATGAAAAATAAGAAAGAATATATATGGAGGTGCAGCTACTATTAGGGTAGGGATTGCAATGATGTACTTTCTTCATATGTGCTCTTAAATTCCAAAAAGTTGAACCCTCTAATGTGTCATTTTTGTAAATAAATAATATATATATAGCTCTAACCCTAGACCTATTTCTCTGTTTTAATGCTCCATCTTTTAGTATATTAGCCATCCTTATCAATTAGATTTTTCTTTATTAGGGTTTAATTAAGATTGCTTTGCCAAAAATTATTGTTAAAAGAAGGATTGATAATAAATAAAAAATATATATTTTAACATATAGAAATGCCAATTGCCGAGTGAGATTAGATTGTTTCAGATGAAATTAATGAGAATATTAGATTATTGCATGCATGCACGAAAAAATAAGTGGAATAAGTTATTAATATAATGAATATTGTATATATTTTTATCGATATTTTTACGTATATCTATTAGATTTGATGTGATTCATGAAACACACCAAATAAACAATAAAATAGTATAATGTGAATATGATATAAATTATATAAATTTTAAGTTTGTTTAAAATGTATGAACGGAAATATTTGTTTATCTAAATATATATTTTTTCATTTTTCATTTTATAACTTTCTTTTTATAATGATCAAACATTTGACATTTTTGTAAGATTAAGATCTCTATGTTTTTGTCGGCATCGGCATTTTTAGACTCTTTGTTTTTGTATGTATTTACTTTTTACTCGTTATTTGATTTTGTTTAAGTTCAACAATATGTGGGTGGAGGATTTAAGTCCTTAACCTTTTAGTCAACGGTACATGCTTATGTCATTGAGTTATATTCATATTTGAGAATTAATTTTTTGTTTGAATATATCATCACAGTCTTAATTATTTGGTTTTTGTAGAAGCGTTATTGTTTCGTACTTGTTTGATAAATATAAATAATACTTACATATTTATTAATATATAAATGAAATCAACGTTAACAAACCATATAAGGAAATAAATATTATTAGATGATCTTCTTGTGGGTGGATTCTGGAACTAAGAATAGAATAGTCAACATCCAACAAATGAAGAGAAGAAGAGTAATACCGAAAGAGAGATGGGCCTTGGCCGAGGCCGAGTCCATCAAGAGCGGCCCAAAGTTTTATGCTAGGTTAAAAAGGGACGAAACCCTAAAAGTGTTAGATAAGAATGTTGGGTTGGTTGGCTTTGGCTCAAAGGGAATTCCTAAAAAAAGCATTCCAGTCAAAAACCCTAATCGGATAATAAATAGGAGGAGGCCCAAAACCTATATAAATAAGAAAGAGAAGAATGTAAACGACAAGTAAATTCTAAAAACAGTATCAAATTCTCTCTTCTCCTTCCAACCTTCTGACTTAAGCATCGGAGTGGCTATGGTTTACACCATACTGATGTCCAGGTTTCTTTTTATTTGCAAGCGAGCTCTCCCTAAAATACTAAATTTACTGTTGTTATCCGATGGAGATTAGATACATTCGTTTGGTCAAAATTTAGCATCAACAGATCTAGTTCTGCTAACATTTCTCATCAAATAATAAACTATATATCATAAACAAGTAGGAAGACCACTTTCCATTTGGATTTACAATTGTTTCGGTATATATACAAACATACATACATATCTATTTATATATATATATAAAACAGTGATTAGAATCATCAGAGAATAATGCAGAGAAGCTTTTTTTAGGTACAAGTAAAAATAGAAAGATGCAAATGTAGGGAGAAAGTAGGGCTTTTGGTTGAATGATGGAAAACAGATGAATAAAAGCTTGGGGAATTCTCCAAAGTAATAACGTAGTCCATGGATTTTAGTTTATAGTAATTTAGTCTGTTTAATTACTTTCGATTTTCTAATGTATTAATCTTTGAATTTTAATGTGTATAACATATAATTTAATTAGCTCATGAATAATTTAATTTTTTTTATAGTACAACAGTGGTGAGGGTGAAAGGATTGAACCTCTAAACCTCTAGGGATAAAGCACATACCAATATCACTTAATCAAATTCACTGATGATTTAATATTCACATGCAAGGAAAATAATGAAATATTAATTTTGATGATGTAACGATATAGTTTTTTTTAGTTTGATGAAATTAAAAGTTCAATGTAAAAAATGATGCACAATTTTTTTTATTTTATTTTTAGTCTTTTTTACACAATATGTAGAGTAAGATCAAACTTATTGACGTAAAAAGAAAAATACTATCCCGATTGAATTATGCTCCTTTTAACGAATAAAATGAATTATTAATATCAAAATCGAGCGAGGTTTAATTCAATTATTTAAGGAGCCCCTCATAGTATACCACATTTTCTCACATGTTTTATTGTCTTTTTTTTTCCTGTTAAGTTTTTTTCTCCCATTTTTCATTTTCTCCTTTTCTCCCTCTTTTTTAACATTTATTTTCCACATTTTTATAAAATCTAGTTGATATTAATTGATTTTCTCTCTCTGTTTTTTCCAAAAGATATTTTGAGCCTAAAATTATTCAGGTGTATCAATTTGAACTTCAATATGTATTGCAATTTTAACCCAATTAAATTTTATTAATTATTGCAAATTTAACCCTTTAATAAGTTCTGATTCTAAGTATTATTAAAAAAATTGGAACTTATGCATTTAATGAATTATAAAACAGCCCAAATAAGTTTAACTCAACATAGTAGTTGGCATGTCCGAGGTTAAATGTTTTTGCTCTCCATCTCAACAAATGTTATACTAAAAAAATTATAAAACATATTACAATATGAAATCGATAAAAAAAAAATTTGTTGAAATTTATGGATTATGAGAAAATGTTATTCAATGATTAATTTATACATTGATCAAACTTATTTTTGTGCAAGTCTTTATTGGATTGAAATTTAATAAGTTTGTAAAGATTTTTACATTCTTTTTAATTAACAGGTGAATTGGTGAAACTAAACCAATGATTAAAAACTCAAAATTGACTTATGTAAGACTACGATCAAAAGTAATAAAATTTATAATTTATAATCTAAATGGATACACTTAGACCAAGCACAGGTCAAAGCTGTTTTTTTTAGTATATGGTTTCTTAATTTCTCCCCAAATTTGTTTTTTTTTTTTTTTTTTTTTTTTTTGACAATACTCCCTAGCTTTTAGAAAAACTAGTTAATTTATGGTTTAGAAACTAATTAATTAAGAAGCCATTTATAAGAATTAAACACGCCAAAAAAAAAAAAAAAAAAAAAACACAAAAAAAAAAAAAAAAAAAAAAACCAGTCATTATCCAATCCAAATAACTCAAAGCACATCACAAAAAAGCAATTAATTATTAATCAAAATATAGAAACTAATTAGACATAAAATTTAAATTGAGGTTAAAAATCAGTCTCTAAACTTTCATAAAAGTAGCAATTTAGTCTCTGAATTTTGGTTTGTGAAGATTTAATTCCTGGACTTTCAATTTTGTAACAATTTAGTCTTTAAACTTTACTATGTAACAATTTAGTCTCTATACTTTAAAGTTTGTAACAATTTAGTACTTATTATAGAAATTAGAATTAAAACTTAATAAGTTTTCTTGCCTAAATAAACCAATAAACTAATTAAAGACTCAATATTTTTTTTTATAAAATACAGAGGCTATATAAAATCATAAAATTGACATCTAATTTTGGTAAATTTATGTACGTTGAGGACTAAATTGTTATGAATTTAAAAGAATAATGACTAAATTGTTATATACTAAAATTTAGGGATTAAATTGTCATAAAATTGAAGATAAAAGATTAAAGTGTTATAAATCAAAATTTAGAGACTAAATTATTACTTTTATGAAACTTAAACCACCTTTTAACCTTAAATTTATATGTATAAGTGGAGCAACGAATTATTAAAAAATCAAAAATTAAATAATAAAAGCCAATGGGAGAAGGACACGTAATAAAGAGTGGGAGGAAAAGGGCGTAGGGTTTCACACAAGTTATGCGTTAATAATATGGCGGTCAAGGGTTGTGTAGGCTGACCCCAAACCGCGTGACCGAACCACCGAACCCTGTCGACGCGTTTAGCCTGAGAAAGCGGGTCCCACTGCCATCTAGGATTTTATAGTTCGTAATTTAAAAAAAAAAAATTAAAAAAAAAAAAAAGAAAAAAGGTTTTTGCCGTCCCACAGCCGTCCTACAAATTACAGTAACCGCCAAATGAAAATCATCCACGTGGCTAAGTGGATCCCACACCTCCCCCTTTCCTTTCCTAGACCTAGATCCTCATCTGGATATTGGCCGTTGCAAAATGAAATGTGAGAGAGAGTGGGTAAAAGACAGATTTTCTTCTTCTTATTATTATTTTGTTTCCCTTTTTTTTTTTTTTTTGAAAGTTAGAGATTCGAATGTTTAATCTCACGACTAATACTTCGTATTATGTTAGTAGTGCTGATATTAAAATTAGAAATGAGATTAGAGAATCAAATATCTGACATTTAAGTCGAAAGTTTATACTTTATGCCAATTAAATTATGCTAATGTCAAAATAGACCATTTTTAAGGGAGATTTTCAAAAATAGAAAAATAAGAAAAATTATTTACACAAAATAACAAAACTTAATTATTTTAGACTTCTATTAGTTTTTATCACTAATAGACACTGACAAACTTCTCCAATGATAGATTTTTATCATTTGCTATCACTATGCTGATAATAATCAGTGTCTATCAATATTTTTTTTGTTATTCCCGTAAATAATTTGACATTTTTTCTATTTGTGAAAATATTTATTTTTTTAATGAAAAAAATTACGAATTTGGATGTATTCTACATAGATGAGGAATCTGCAGACAGAAGTTTTAAAATAGAGAACTCAAACAAAATTCTTATCAAACATTGTCACAAGGATTACGTGTAATAGAATATTGATTTTTTTCAATTAATAAATCCTAAATTTGGTAGGTAAGGTATAAGTATAACAAACTCCTAAACTTTTAAATTGTATAATAATAAAAAAAATTTCAACGTTTTAAACTTTAATTTTGTGTCAGATATATCCATATTTTTTAGTTTCTCAAATTTATTTTCTTCTCATTTTTTTTTTACTTGTTCGAATGGAAGTAATAGTTGAGCTATGAAGCACAAACACGAATACAGCTACATGATACGAATATGGTTGGATACGACGATTCGTCAATTTCTAAAAAATTAAGATATAGATACGTTGAAGGATACGCCATTTTTTATATATTATTTTAATATATATTTCTAAAAAACGAAAATAGTGATACATTGAAGGTATATTTTCTCTCGTTTAAAAAAATAGATTGCTTAGTTTTAGATTGAAAAAATTAGAAAATAGATACATCAAATCGCTCATCAGATACGTATCTGAGAAGTATATCGATATCTGAGGTATGAATTTTTTGCCTCACATGAAGTATCTATACTTTATAATAGTTGATTATTCAAAAACTAAAAAGAAAAAAAAAAATGAAACAGAATCTTGATTAATTATTGTTATTAATCAATCATTTTCTAAATAATTATTAATGTTACGGAAAAAGTAATAGTGATTCGAATTGGATGATGGTGATTGGTGAAAGAGATTGTGTTTGTGTGGTTTAGGTGGGGTCCACAGTGAGGTGGTCCCCTACCCCATTTGAGAGTGGGCTAAGAAATAGGCGGCTGAGGGAGAAAGGAATGAAAGGCTGGTTTGGCACGTGGGAAAGAGAGGAATTTGGGAGTATAGACACGTGTGAGAAAGAGAGAGAGGAAATAAAAAAAAAAAAGATTGCTGAGTTTGGGCGGACATGATGGATTCTTCGTTTCTGGGGCGCAGATTGTGGCCTTGCCCTGCCCTGCCTTTGTAATTGAATGATCGCTTCATGGCATCCACCTTACAAATTATAGTCGCTTAATTAGATCATAATAAAAATTGGTGTAATTATAATAAAATTTTATTAATGAATCAATTGTAGTGAATTTAAATCACAAATATAATTGGATTAATTTTGATCGCATTTATTTAAAAGTACGAATTTTATCAAATTTACTATTCTCGTTACCTCCATTTTTATCTCTGAGGGTCAAGCGCTAATGGTAACGGTAACAATAACATAAATATGTCAAAATTGATAATTTTTTAGCTGTAATAATAACAATAATGATAACTGTAACGATAACTATAATGGTAACGTTAACGATATGACGTAATTCTCAGATGCAATCGGATTGAGTACTCTTCATTTATCAATTATATTGCGTTATTTCATTATAGATTTGATGTGGGGTCCATTTGATTTATTACGTTTTTACTGGATAAACATGACCTAAATGTAAGCTAATAAAAAACTATTAAGTCTGTCATTTAGTCCGAAAAGACCATAATTCTATCAAGACATAAATATTTTAAAACAATCACCCATAAAGTAAAAAGTTTGTTAGAATTTTAAATGAAAACGGGACATAGAACGAGTGAGTGTGTGAGTACCATTTTCTATTCTAAGTCAATGCAAGTTGCAACACCTTTCCATATCCTAATCGTCATCCAACATTCACACCTACTTCTACTCCTTTATGAAAGGTTAAAAGAAATATTGCAACTCTTCAAAAAATTGTACATATTTTTATTTAACTATTGGGAAATGCTTAAAAGATTTCAAGAATTTAGTCTATTATAACTCGTGAAAATAAAAAGTTTAAGTTTTTGAAAGATGATATATGACTTAATTAGTTGAAATCGAAATGAAAATCATTTGTTATTCATGTTCGTGGTCCCACTCAAAATGCCAAGATTCTCTATTTTAGAATTACATGGTGATAAATTAAAAGAAAAATTACTAAACAATATAAAATATCATTGAAGTATGAAGCTAGTTTAATTTAAATTATCTGTGTCTCAAAAAAAAAGAGTATATATATGGATGGACAGAATGAGGGTATGGGATGGAATAAAAGAAAAAAAGGAAGTTAGAGTAACTGTTGCTTGTGGCTTTATACAACTAAGGAAGGAGATTTCCATAACCATATATCTCTAGAGAGGACCACAAAAAAGGCCTACACATAATCACAAACACATATATATATATATATATATATATATATATATATATAATATAAATTATCAATTTAGATTCTCAATCTCAAGAAACTCAGATCCTCTCCTTAGAGATCAAGGGTTCAGATCTTTATCAAACAAAAGAGGATCAATCTGGGCCATTCAATTTTGGCAGTCCTCATTAATTATTATTATTATTATATAATTTAAAATCTAAAATAGGGTCCCTATCAACTGTTTACTGTTAGTTGGGGTTTTTTTGCTGCTATGGACTAAAATTCAGTACAAAACAAAATGGTCAGACCTAAACTCCATATGTGTCTGGGAGATGTCTAGTAAAACCCATGGCCAAAAAAAAACCATCATCACATATTGCAAAATGGTTGTAAATTCTGAATTCTTCTGTCACGAAACAAACTTCATCAAATACCAATACTCTCTCTCTCTCTCTTTTTTTACTATGATTTTGTTTCAAAAGTGGAGGGGAAATGAAACTCAATTAAGTGATTTTTATAAAAGTGGGTTAAATTTCTCATTGGTATCTATTTGGGTTTCTAAATTTCTAAAAATTTGTTTAATAGATTTTTGAGTTTTTCACTTTGTGTAACGTTAGGTTATTAAATTCACATGTTCAATTATTAGAATAATTAATTGATTAATTGTATGTCTCATGCATGAGATGAGACCTTTGATTTTTAATTTTGTGTTTAGTACAAGAATTTTAAAAATATTTGAAAATTTATAAAATTTTAAGACACAGAGTTAAAAGTTTTGTGACTTATTAGATACTTTTTAAATTTTTTAAATATCAAATAAACACAAAGTTAAAAGTGAGAACTTACGAATGGTTACTATTCTTTTTCTTCTAGGAGAGTATACAAATTTCTTTGAATTAAGTAATTTAGAGACAAAAGATGTATGGTATTCATTTTAAAATATTTAAGTTTTGTTTGATAACCATTTAATTTTTTGTTTTCTAGTAGTCCTTTTAAAATAATCTTTAAATCTTTTATATGGCAATGTTTGAATTCTTAGTCAAGTGTAAAAAAAAAAAAGACGTAAAAACAAGGTTTTAAAAACTATTTTTTATTGGTAAAACAACTTAAAAGATAAAGAAGTATCATTAATTTTTTCATGTTCATTTCAAATTCAAATTTTGCATGAATTTTTTAAAATATTATTGAGAAGTAAATAAGAAAAGAAACTCATAGATAGAAGTAATATTTATAACTTTAATCTTCAGAAATAAAATGTTAATTAGTAATAGTGAATATAGGTGTTAAAAAAAAATCAATATGCCGAAAGCCCAATCAATCAAATCAAATCGAATGATTAGGATTATAAACTAGTCCCTAAAAGAATAGACCATTTTAAAGCCTATATATTTTATCGGACTTAATCTAAGGAATGATGACTGCAAGAGCGAATGCAAGCTAAGGACGACTATTGTGTCATCTTCTTCAACATTTTAAGAGAAGCAACGTCCAAAGTTGAGTGTGAGGGAGAGAGATGAAGAAAGAGAAATTAATGAAATTAGGGGTTTTAATTTAATTTTTCCATTTTCCTTTATTTGTATGTTTTTATATATTTGTTTATGTTTATATTCCCTTAATTTAGGATATATTAATTAATATAAGGTATATATTACTGTTTTATTCCATGTTTATATTTCATAAATATACGGTATATTATTTTTGAGAAAGATACGATGGGTATTATGGGTCAGTAGATGCATCAAAATACTAGGTTGATACACTTGTAACAATCTTACCATATCTCATTCCTAAATTCATTACTAATCAAACGAGTATAAAGGATTCCAAGAAGATCACAAAATAAGAAAATACAAGCAGAAAGTTAAGAGGGTAAGAGAGGAGTTCCAACAGCAAATGAAGATGACAATGGCAGATTACATAAATGCAACTAAGTTAAGGAAAATAGTGGTTGGACTATAATTCATAAAGAGATTAGATCGATTTGACCAGTAGCCAACCAAAGTTTGCTACAGTGATTTCTTCTCCACACTCTTCAATTTCTCTCATTTGTCTCTCTCTCGTCACTCTCTTCCGACTCTCCCATTCATCAATTCCACTTCTCAAAGCTTTCTTGTCTCATTCATCTCCATCAATTTCACATCTTAGATTAAGTTTATCATTCCTTTCGTCTCTCTGGTCTCTCTATCGATTCTTGGTTTCTTTCTTTTGTCTCTCTCTTTCATATAACCCTTCACAGATATATATGTCTATGTTTGTTTGTTACTCTAAATGCATATTTTTCTCTAGATTTAAACCCATTTCGTCCAACTTTCTCTTTCTCCTTGAAGTTCCAAATGCTTCCATTCCTTCTTCTCCTTGCCACTCCAAACGAAGGATCCCCTTGCCGCTTCAAACAAAGGGTCTCTTTTGTCGCTTCATTCGATTTTTCATGGTGGGGGATAGAGGTTCTCGTTTGGAGTTTTGTAGGGGTTGAAGGATGTAGGCAAGAGTTTGGTAGGGGGGAGGAGGTAAAAGGTTGTTCCTCTTCCTTTCCCAGCCGATGATGAGGATCATATACTTTTTTTTTATTTTTTTTATTTTAAGCATTAGTCTGAACTTTCTTGCATGTTTTGGTTTTGATTCCAACATATTTGTTCTTGTATGTTCACTCTCGACCTTTGCTTTTCATTTTACATTCTACGTTTCACATTACCATGAAGTTTTGTGCATTTTCTGGTTTCTAACTCCACATTATTGGTTTCTGTATGAAAGATGGTTGGTCTCTAATTTTCAGGGAATGTGCTTCACTTTACATTACCATAGAGTTTTATGCATCTTTTGATTTCTAAGGCACATTAGTGGTCTATATATGTCCATTATAGGTCTCTGATTTTCAATTCATGTGTTTCATTTCACATTACTATGAACTTTTGTGCATCTGTTGGTTTCTAATGCACATTGTTGGTCTTTATATCTCCATTGTTGGTCTCTGATTTTCAATTCATTTGCTTCATTGCACATTGCCTTAAATGAAGTGACATCTTTTGGTTTCTAATTTTCCATTATGGTTTTTTGTATCTACATCGTTGTTTTCTGATTTATCGGTATTCATGATATATTTTAAAATTCGAATTTCAATGAATGAATTTCATACATCTAAAGCTGGACCTATTCCCGTTCATTATTTTTTTAAGTAGATTCATATTGGTTGGTCAAACCATATGAATGATGGTATCTCCATTGGTGAATCACAGGATCTGAACATCCCCATGATATCTAGTAAGGGAATGGACATGTCATAGGATGAAATTCATGGAACACGTACTGGTTGAAGCACTGAATGAGGAAATGCTTCAAGGGGAAGTAAGAAGAAGCGAAGTGGATATCAATCTGAAACGACATAAATTGTTAGGAATGCAATGAACTTTGCAAATGACTAGTTGAAAGCGATTGCAGAATGGCCAAAAGAGAAGCGTGCAACAGAGGTCGACTACGTGCGAAAGTCGTGAGCCAACTCTAAGATATTCCTGAATTGCATAACCAACAGAGGGTGAGCTTATGCAAATCATATTAAACTGCGTGCGAAATTCGTGAGCTAACTCCAAGATATTCCTAAATTGCATAACTGATAGAGGGTGAAGCTTATGCAAATCATATCAAACTACGTGCAAAATTCGTGAGTAAAGTCTAAGATATTTCTGAATTGTATAACCGACAGAGGGTGAAGTTTATGCAAATCATATTCTGCAGTGTGCAAGATACAAAGAGCTAGGGGTGTACACGAGTTGAGTTGGGTTGGGTTGAAGGTATTTTTAGAACCAACTCGAAAATTCGGTTTGGTTAGGTTGGCAACCCAAATAACCTAAATAAAGTCTCCAACCAAATCCAACCTGAATTTTGGTTGGGTTGGGTTGTTGGATTATGATTATTTCTTTTTTCTTTTTAATTAAAAATATGTAAATTTATATGCAACACATGACTAATAAATAAAATCTCATAAAATTCAAATGCTAACCCAAATATCTGTGATATTTATTACAAATAAAGACAAATATCATAACAGTTTAAAAAGAAAAATATTAAAAAATCACAAAGCAATCAATATAATGTAATCAAACTTTAAACAAAGATGTATACATATTATTAATATATATAAAATCGAGGTTAGGTTGGGTCAACCCAAATTTTTTTTAACTAATCCACGACCCAACCCAACCCGACAAAAATAGAAAAAGTTGAACCCAACCCAACCCAAGAACAAAACTAACCCAACCCAACCCTTACATTTTGGGTTCAGTAGTCTGGGTTATTCGGGTTGTCGGGTTATTTGAACACCCTTACAGAGAGCTTCTTATCCGTCCCCACAACCTGAAGTTGGACTATTGCAACCTCTTCCTTCAAGAGAATGTTTGATCAACCTGTGTTTTGGACTGCTGGTCCATCAACAACTTTTGTTGATTTATCTATAGTACTTTTCTCAGATCTTTCAGGTGGCTTTGGAATCACTCCAAATGCACCAATGAGAGGGTAAAGCCTCTTGTTCAAGACCCAGAATCAGCACTGAGTAGCTAGACTTATCATCTAGGATACTGGAGTTGGAGGTTTGTCTGGGAAATCAGTTCTAAATACTCCCCTTTTACTTATTACTTAATTTTAGATTTAGTTTTTGATAATGAACAATGATTACTTTGTTTCAATTGTGTATTTATGTTTGTAGTAGATTTGATATGTAATCTTGGTGGTCAATATTTTAATCATGCAATTATGAGTTAGTTATTTTGTTTTAGATTTTTTTTTTTACCTCCAAAAAAGAGAGCTTTACATATGAAACACATGAATTGCATTCTAATTTAATGTACTTTTTTTTGTCCATGTTAACCAAGGTACTTCCCAAAATGACAAAAAATTGTTAACTTTTAATATAAATTAAAATCCAATTAATTTTGTATACATTGGCGAAATATATAGTTTTAAATATATTTTCAAAATATGATATTTCATATGCATAATTATTTGTATTATAAAAAAATAATAGTAGAAAAAAATTACACCGTCTAAAATAACCTACATTCAAATTACGAAATGTTATAATTCAGACTATAATAACTTATACTCCAAACACAGACTATTATAACATATTAAAATAATTTACTCTCCAAACATAGACAATCATAAACCAGACTATAATAGTCAGTATCTTAAAAACAGACTATAATTACACATAGTTTAATATAACTCACATACTATAATAACTTATTTTATGCTCCAAACGGTCACGGAATGTTTTCTCAAATTTTGATGACACTATTTGTAGAGTTGTTGAAGGTGCATTTGTTTTTTTCGAGAGACCAATAAATAGCGATTAAGTTAAAAGATGATGCTATTCTTTTGGGGAGACAAACTCAAACATCAAAGGATTTTTTTTTTTTTTCATAGATTTGTGGTGTGAAGCAATGAGCATGCTCAATCCCAATAAATTTTGGATTCTCCTCCAAAGATCAAAGAGATGGTTGTAGTTTTTTCTACTTGCTTACTTGAAAATTTAATTTTTTTTCATTTGAATGTCCAATTTTACGATTTTTATATGTTTGAGAATTCAATTTTAATAATGGTAGGAATTTTAAGACTCAATTTTTACGATTGAAAGTTTGAAAGTGAAATTGTTCAGGAGTAAATTTTGCAATTTGCCCATTTTTCATAAAATAATTTAAAATTGATTACTAATCTTAATTCTATGTTTAAAAATAAACAAATAGATATTTTAGATATTAGCATTTCATTTTGTTTAAACAAAAAACTAAATATCCCAAATAACCCTACCCAACCCAAATGTATCATAATTGGATTGGATTGAGAGTTCATTATTTTATAAGAGTTGATTGAGTTGAAGAAATTAACCACTCGAACAATTGAATTGAATCTACAATCTACCTCAACCAGGAATGCCCTTAAATGGGAATATGTGAATGGTTTATTTACCAAAATTATATTTTTGAAAAAATGAAAAGAAAACGTGAACTTATATGAACTATAACATCATATCAGGGGGAAAATAAAGGTTTATGTAATTTATTTGTTATTAAATCTAGGCTTAGATAAAGCTACACTTCTGGGAAGTCTAAAAGAAGCACATAGCATCCATTTTCCTGGTGCAACAAGTCGGACCCTTCGCATATCCACATCAACTGCAACCTCAGTTAGTGCAATTCTTATCCTCTGCAATATTCACATCAGGAGCAACATAGACTCATAATGTTGGAAAGGATGAAGGAACCACATGAACAGAAAATGTGAAAAATTGAACATTTTTTAGCATCAAACCTGATGAAAGTCGAATTCTGGATCTCGAGCTTTAGAGAATCCATAAACATGGATCATTGGCAATGTAAAATCGATATCTGATCGGTCTCCTAGTATTCCTTTGAAAGTATCTGGAGTACAGGAAGAAAGACAGTAACGGGATGAGTGGGGGGGTGTTGGTTGGGTTGGGTGGGTGGTGTTAAAATATGATAAGCAGTTCTAAAGTTAGTTACTTATAAGTTCAGAATAAACCATATTCATGATCTAAAGAGAGATATCGTCTGAATCCTAGAATATTTTATGGCATGGCATGAGTGATGGTTGTAGTATGATGTTGAGCAGCTGATGTGTGTGTGATATATAGGTGGGAGAGGGCAAAGGGATCTTGATCAAACCTAGATATTCAGCAGCATCATTTGGCAAATTCATGACAACTTGTGTTATCTTAGGAGCTTTCTCACTTGCAAACATAGCGTTGATGAATCTCCTTCCTTCCATGTTAAAAACCTTGAAAGTGGTAACACACAGTAATGAATGAGAATAAATGCTACCTCATAATCATGATGCTACAGAGATGGAGACTACCAATGAAGGAGAGTATCATTCTACCCTTTTTCTTCAGACGAGAAAGCATGATCAAAGTTGCAAAGTTTTAAAGATCTCATACCTCAATCTTCCTCTCGAGTCTATTGGCTACACTATTTCTTTCCAGATACTCAACCGCATAGGGATTCAAATCATTGGCATATACTTTCTTTACTATTCTTGCAGCAGAGATTGATATTGGACCAACTCCAGCAAAGACATCACCTGTTCATTCCCATTTTTAGAAGAAGAAAGGAAAAGGAAATGGTCAAATCATTATTTTTGTCCCTATAAGAGTCACCGGAGGCAGAAAGTAAACTTTAGAAAATATTCAGAAAATTAAAAACGGAGAAATTCTAAGTGAATCTAAGACAAACATACAAACAACATCATTGCTGGTAAAGACACTTAGTAGCCTGTGTCTCTCCGTTGCAAGCCTTGAATTCCAATACCTGCAAGGGGAAGAGTTTAAAATCATTCCTAAAGCTTTTATTTCCAATTTTACAAATTCCAGTACTTGCAAGGGTTGAGATTATCAAGTTAGTAATTTTGAGGCCGTAGTTTAAGAGTGATTTTGAAATGGTTAAAATCACTTTTGTTGTATTCAAAATTAAAAATTACTTCCATACACCCCTTTCATCTTTCAAAATCAATTTAATGTTTAATTTTACATTTCTAAACATGATTTTCATATCATCAAAATTGATTTTGAATAATTTAAGACAAGTTTGGTAGTGATTTTGAACAAGACTAACTATTTCAACATCACTCTCAAACATGCTCTAAAAAGTGTTATATTACCATTCCAAATATTGTTATTCATGATACAACTTATAATGATAGTTGGATAAAACGGAAGAAATATCGTTTAACTAGCTTTTGAGGATTGGAGAACTTACACTGTTGCCAAGTCCAAATGGAATCGTAAACCATTCTCAACTACTGTGGTCACAAGGGAGTGGTTCCCAGCTAAAACCTCAAGTTGCATTGTCCTGTAATCATTGCTGATGACATCAATCTTATTCACTACTGTTTGTATCTTTGGCTTATTTTTATCCAAAACAACCTGAATGGAAAGGCTGCTTTCTTGTGAGAACACGATTGAATTCCATTATATTTGATAGAAGACACATGCTCTACCTTACCTTGGCTATAAGCTTCTTGTATGGGAGATGTTCATCTCTAAGGTTTAAGTGTGCAATATGTCCAACGGTTTCAAAGGCTGAAGGAATGATCATATCCTGTGGAAGTAAGACCTCCAAAACCTGAAAGTAGTGCAAAGGGACTTTCAATAGGGAATTTCAACAACCAATTTGTGCATTCATCAAGCAGAGACGAACAATATACTAATATCATTTAGCCATAATAATACAGTTTTATCTGACTAGGGTGGTTTAGTCAGGAGCTTGCAAATGCAATATAGTAACTAAAATTATAATCTTTTCGACATAAATACCAAAATGTGTAAAGCAGATAACTTAGAGAACAAAAAATGCATATATGCAAGGGTGAAGTCGTCTTTAGTGGCTGACAGGGTATATGCAATTCTGAAGGCTCTTTTGTTTCACTTTCCGTAGATGAGATGTTCCCAAGTTTTGTGTTGATAATTATCAACATTATTTATTTATTTTAGTTCACCAATATATAGGGTTCAGGAAATTCAAATGTTTAACTTCTTCGTTGAGAGTACATGCGAAAACAAATTGAGTTATGCGCAAGTCGATAACATCATTAATATTATATCATGTAGTGACTCGTGTGCGCACGAGTGTGTGTATATATATATATATATATATTTGAGTGTGCATGTGTACCTAGCAATAGCATGCCCCTATCCAATATTTTAGAAGATTATTATATCGTCAGGTAGATGTAGCATTTCCACTTCTTAGCTTCAGAAAAATTCAATCTCATTACTGAGGGAGAGAACTTAACAAAATCAATTCATTTGGTTCCCTTCAAAGATCAATTAAACTATCGTAGTATCTCCTCAACGATAAAAAGCAATTGATCAAAATTGAAAAATGAAATATAGAAAGAATTAGATGAATAAATAAATAACAAACACACCTAAATTTTCCCATTTTGTGAATACCTCATTCATCTGCCAATAATCATAAAATACAGTAAGTCTGCACCTCACAAGCTCAATTGTCGGTTTCATCCTATCTTGGTTATCTTCTTTCAGCAGAGCCTGCAGTACAAGAAACCAAAAAAGAAACAAGACAAGGTTCTCCTCAACTTCAGGCTAATGGGAGATATACAAGAGACATTAAACCCAAATCAAGAAACATGAATGACGTACGAATTCTTATATCAAAATGTTGAACAAGTAACTAACATAACAGCTACCTTAATCGCCTCTGGCAGCTCTTCTTTGCCTTTGCCTGCATATCGTTCGTCCAAAAGCAACAATCTAGTTGAACCCATCCATTTTCCACCCTTAAACCCATCTCCCAACAATCCCTTCATATCATCTACTTCCAGTTCCTCACTTTCCACAACTTCCACAACGAAAAATTCACTTTTACCCATTCTTCTTATCCCATCATCTCTCCCTTCTTCCTTCTTCTCCTTCCTTTTCTTCGGCCTTGACATTTTCGCCAAATGCCTGAAGTTCACATATCCTTTTGAATCAAACGTTTTCACTAGCCTTTCCCTGTACAACACGGGACTTAGAGGCTTCCCATCGCCCTCAGCTTTCCCATAAATTCTCCGGTGCAACAAATCAATACCAATTTCATCTCCATCATCGAAATTACTCCAATTCTGCTCTCCCACAAGCTCCACCAATTCGGCCTCCACCTCATCGCCGGGAACTCTAGCAATGTTGTGAATCCGTGGCCAATTCAAGAGATGGCCACGCAGCCGATTCTCAAGCTCGAAACAGCCTCTGGAAAGAACTCGAAGTGCAACGATGTCGAAAATTCGAGTAAAGGCATCTTCATCGAATATGGCTTCTTCACTCTCCTCGTTTTGCAAATGTTCCCTCTCCGGATTTTCGATTAGGGTCTTGAGAAGAGGTTGAGAATGATCGAATGGGGACTGTCCGGAAACCGATGGAAATGGATGGACGCCCTTGCGAAGAGAAGGTCCATAGGAGAAACTTTGGTCTGAGAACTGTGATTGGGAGTGGACTGTGGTGGAGGAAAACGGTGAGGTGAAGTATATCGGGAGAAAATGCTTCTGGGGGATGATGAACTTCGGGGTGAAGGCTATGAGAGGAAACGACTGCGGCCTGAAGAATAGCTTTGTAACCATAATCTCATTGGCGAGCGACTAGAACGGCGACAAGCAATTTAGAAAGAAGAAACTACGGTGGCGGCGGCCGGAAAGTTGAACGGTTGAAGAAGATAAAGTAATGAACCAACACTCGATGAACGTTTAAGCTTTGAAGCAAGTTTTCTATCTGTAGGGCGCATTTACCGTAATAGACCGTATTAATACAACGATTAAAATAAAAAATCCACTCTCTTTAAACTTTAATCGTTTTAGAAGACAAAAATAATAATAATAAATAATCTAATTGAACCTTAAATTTTAAAATTTGTAATTAATAGATACATTAATTTTTAAAAGATGTATGATCACACAAAGTTAAATTTATTGTCTATTTAATTTTTAACATTTTCAAATTGATTTTTTAGAAATCAATTCAACAAAAAAAATAAAAAATTTGAGAACCTATTATACATTTTTAAAGTTTATAAACTCTATAAATACAAATATAGAAGTTCCTAAGTTAAATTTCTAACATTATATTCATTTGTGCCCCCAACATAAATTCCTAAATCCGCTATTGATCATATGTTGAATTATAGTAGGGTGACTATTGTAGTTTGAAGAAATGTGGATTGAAGACAAGGAGTGTGGCATGGTAATTAAACATAATTGGAATGATGGGAACAAAAAGGCTATTTAGGGTGTTGACTGTGGGTCCTCTTGAATTATCGTAAACAGCTCAAAGAATGGGGCTCTTCTGTAAGAAAAAAATACACTTTGAAAGCCACAGGAAGAAGGACCAAATTCAAGTCATTATGGATGCAAAGGATGGTCTTGATTTCCAGATTCTACATTCTCTCAAGGGTGACCTGGACAGAGGGTGCTTAAGTTGGTTAGACTGTGGGGGGGATAAAAGTATAAAATGGTTTCATAAAAAAGCTTCATTACTTAAAAAGAAAAATACCACCAAGTGGGTCGAGGATGGAAAGGGCAGGTGAGTTTCAAATGAGAAGGGACTAGAAAGAGTGTTTATTCAGTACTTTAACCATTTGCCTAAATCAGGTTGCTCTATGAATGATCAGGTAAGGGCATCTGATCACCCCACCGGTGACGTTTGTCCTACCTCAATGGGGCATCATTGCAAAATAGAAGTTTTTAACTTATGGTACTTGAACCTGTTTTGCAAAACTAATTGGTTAAAAGTGGTTCAGCAAAATCTAATAAAGTTTTGTTCGTTTTTTCAGCCACAATTTTTCAAAATGGCAACAGCCATGTAAGCTTTGCTAAGCACCGAAAAATTAACTGGCGACAATTTTTCGACATGGAATCATATGATCACAACGATCCTAATCATCGAGGATCTCATGTTCGCTCTTACGGAGGTCTATCCTCCTATTCCAACTCCAAATGTCGCTCGAAATGTTCGGGAGGCATACAAGCGATGGACATGGGCGAATAAGAAGGCTTGAGCCTACATCTTGGCAAGTCTTTCTGAAGTCTTGGCCAAGAAACATGAGCCTATGATCTCAGCGCGTGAGATCATGGAGTCCTTTAGGGGGATGTTTGGACAACCGTCTGAACAACTTATGCATGAGGCTCTTAAGTACATATTCAACTCCAAAATGGAAGAAGGAACCTCTTTTCATGAACATGTGCTTAACATGATGGTCCACTTCAATGTGGCGGAGTTGAATACGTCTACCATCGATAAGGGCAGCCAGGTTAACATAATCCTGCATTCTTTGCCGGAGAGCTTCCTGCACTTTGTTAGTAATGTGATTCTTGACAAAGTGAAATATAACCTTACAACTCTCCTCAACGAGTTGCAGACCTACAATCTTTACTGAAAAGTAAGGAGAGGAAGAAGGGTGAGGCAAATGTTGCTTCATCCTCCAGGATGTTCTATAAAGGTTCGACCTCAGGAACGAAGTTTGCACCTTTTACTTCTAACTCTGCAAAGGGGAACAAGAAGAAGGGTGGTAAGGGAAAAGGGAAGGCGCCTGCTAACCCGCCATCTATCGCCCCAAGGAGGCGTCCACCGGTTGAAAAGAGAAAGTGTTTCTACTGCAATTAGGATGGACACTAGAAGAGGAACTGTCCTCGCTATCTAAAAGAGAGGAAGGCCGTCAAAGTTAAGGTCAAGGCAGATAAAGGTAAATATGATTTACTAGTTCTTGAAACTTGTTTAGTGGAGAATGATGATTCAACCTGGATAATTGATTCGGGCACCACTAATCACATTTTTTCTTCTTTTCAGGGGATTAGATCCTGGCGACAGCTGGAGGCTGGTGAGATGACGATGCGAGTAGGCACCGAGCACGTCGTCTCAGTTGTGGCAATGGGAGGGCTCCAGTTAGCTTTACAGAATAGTTTTCTAGTTTTGAATTATGTATATATTGTTCCCGAACTTAAGAGGAACCTCATTTATGTAAAGTGTTTGTTGCAATGTAAATAAACTATTTCTTTCAATGTGGATAAAGCGTTTATTCATAAAGATGGTGTTATTATTTGTACAACAAATCTAGAATCTAATTTATATGTGCTAAGGCCGTTAGCCATTAATTCCTTCCATAACACAGAATTGTTTAAAACTGCCATAACTCAAACAAAACGTCGACATATTTCTCCAAAAGAAAATGCCCATCTTTGGCATCTATGTTTAGGGTGTTAAGATTAGTGTCCTAATTCTCCCGAAGTCTCGTTGTTTTGTAAAGATACACATTGTTCAATGAATAAAATAAGTGTTATTTAATTTTGGCATTTACTCATATCCAATAAACAAATCTCCTTGGTTATCTTATGTAAACTTAAGCATGTATATGTGATATACATGTGGATCATGCCTTAAGTGATAACCTAAATCGGTCTGTAGTATAAGAATTAAGGTGGGATACCTGATCCTGGTGATACTATAGATACCGCCCGCTTTTTAAGGTTTGCAAGTGTTGTAAACTACTGCAGATGGTTGATCCTAACCATTCGTGTGGAGACGTGGAGCGGGGGTGTACTATNGCCCGCTTTTTAAGGTTTGCAAGTGTTGTAAACTACTGCAGATGGTTGATCCTAACCATTCGTGTGGAGACGTGGAGCGGGGGTGTACTATACAAAGAGTTTGTATAAGACTTGGACCACGAGATGACTAGATTCTGTATATAAAGTCGTTGATATTAGAGACTTGCATCTGACCTAAACGACCATAGGTGACACGACCTCAATCCTAAGTGTTTTGTGAACTCTTGCCTTTGAGGGCGGTCCTTTGATTAGTATGGGTGAGAGTGGCCAGATTTCCAACTCAACATGCCTACCTTTTTGGGGACTTGTTTGATCTGGGAGTTGGGAACTCAATCCACAAGATGGAATTCACTTCTTTCCCGAAGCAGGGATAAGTAGAGAGATTCCTCCCTTAAGGGCTGATTCCGGGGCTTGAACATAGTGGCAACAGCTTCTCTTTAGAAGAGAAGACTCAGTCATAGTGGGACTATGACTTAGGTTCATTAGAGGGATCAGTGGTACTTAAGAAGACAAATGTAACTACAGGGGCATAACGGTTATTGGCCCAGTTGTACTTACGAGCTATCTATGAAGGGTTGTCGCACTGCTGATTGGTTAAGATGGACACATAATATATCTGTAGTGAGGAGAGTTCAGCTGTCGGTCTTTAACAGAGTGCTTGGTAGTTAACGGATGGTAGATCATGTATTATAAATGTTATAATATTGCATGAAGAAACATGAAGAAATTACTTGAAAGCATGCGCATGCATCATGAAATATATGAGCCATATTTTGCATGCAGTGAGCATTATCATGCATCATTCTTTTATTTTAAATGTTATAGTCTAAGGGTGAATGGAAGCATGTTTTGCTTGTTTCATTGTTGTTTTGTATAAGTGATATAAAAGAAGTAGCAATGAATGGACAATGCATTGAGCATGACACTTAGGCCGTTTATAATCGTTATGAATGCCTTGCATGTGTTAGCTTCGTATTGTTGTGGTTGTTTCCCATTATAAGTGTTAGAAATGAAATTAGGCCTAAAATCAATAATTCAGAGTTGCATGCAAACTTAAGGTGAACTCAAGTTTTTAAAAGCGTTTTAAAATTGGATTGAGATAGACCTAAGTTCAAATGGTTCTAAAGAGTTTAGTAACCTAGATTAATCTTTTAAAATCGGTTTAATAGGATTAAATTGGTTGAAATAAAAGATTAAATTTGTTGTAAACCTATCTATAAGGGACCTTTTGTCTAAGGCGGGTTCTAGCTAGGTTGAGGTTCTTAAGTTAACAGAAACGTAACACCCCTACCTGTGAACCTACCTGGAAAGGTGAATTAGATAGATTTTCAACAAGCATGTGATGCTTTGGTCAAAGACTCCGTTAAATAGTTTAATGGATGATCATCAAAAGTTGTTTCACTATCCAAGGTAAAAGTTACTCTTGGGAAAACCTAAAAAGTCACTTAGTTAAAATCCTCAGCTATGTTTTTTCTAAGTAAGTTAAACCCTAGGTTATAAAATACTCAGTGGGAGGAGGAGGAATATTAGATATGTCTATGATTCCACTCACGTTTCTCCCTGTATGTTCACACTGTGAGATGCATGCTTAGCCTCGAGATGCCCCAGGATGTATCCCCCTTAGAATGGTGTTTGCATAAGTCAATATCAAGGTGGACAGAGAGAGTATTTATAGTAAGTGGGTGAAGGGTGTGTGTTAACACGTCCTATGGTCTCTGTCATTGGTTCACACTGTGAGATCATTCTGTACACCCTTGTGTCGCCCTGGTAGTTGCCCATTTAGGAAGGGTTTTGTGCATTTGGTCAATATCAAGGTGAATTTTAGAAATGGATAGGGTCGCTTTCGGTTTTGCCCCAATCGAATTTTTCCCTTAGGATTGGCCTTTTGGGATGGACCTTTAGGGCTTAAAATGGCGGGTCACACTAACGGGAGATTGTTAAGTAAGTTAATGATCTTTTGGCCAAATCAATAATAGCTAGTCGTTATATGAACAAGAGTTGTTATGGTATTAATGACGGGTTGAAAACTTCTCAATTCAGAGCAGGGATAACTGACCTCCCTTAGGCGGCTTTTGTTCTAAACCTTTGAAGTGTCATTGTGAAACTAGATGTCACACGGGGTTCATGTTAGTTTTGCTAAAACCTTATTGGATGTTGTTTTGTTTTACAACCGGTATTTGCTTAAAACCTAACGTAGGTCAATGTGTTTTTCTTTTCTGCAACTCGTTAGTATTTCCGTTTAAAGCTTTTAAAAATGACCGATTTATTATAGTGGAAAGAATCATGTGAAACAAATTCCGTGGCAAACGACCTCCTTCCTACTACTCTTCAAAAGAGAAGACAAGATAGTAAATATGATTTATTGGTCTTGGAGACATGTCTGGTAGAGAATATGATTCTGCTTGGATTCTTGATTCAGGTGCTACCAATCATGTCAGTTCCTCTTACCAAGGATTCAGTTCCTTGTAAACATTGCCACAGGGAGAAATGACTCTTCGAGTCGATAATGGTGAGGTTGTTTCAGCTGTTGCTGTAGGTAGGCTAAAGTTATTTGTTGACAAGAAACATTATCTGTTACTGGATAATGTTTTTAAAGTTCCTCATATTAAGAGGAACTTAATCTCGGTTTCTTGTCTCATTGAACAAGGCGATACCGTCTCTTTTTCTGAGCATAAAGTGTTTATTTTAAAGAATGGAATGAAGATTGGTTCTGGTGCAATGGAAAATAACTTATATGCACTAAGGTCGTTAGTCATAAAAGCCTTGTTTAACACTGAAATGTTTAGTACGATAACAACAGCTAAAAGACCAAAGGTTTCTCCAAAAGAAAACGCCCATCTTTGGTATCTTAGGTTAGGTCACATCAATCTCAATAGGATTGAGAAGTTGGTGAAAAGTGGAATTCTAAAGAGTTTAGAAGAAAACTCCTTGTCGATATGTGAATCATGCCTTGAAGGCAAGATGACCAAACGACCTTTTACTGGAAAAGGTTACAGAGCCAAGGAAGTCTTGGAGCTTGTACAATTAGACCTCTGTGGTCTGATGAATGTTAAAGCTCGAGGTGGGTATGAATATTTCATCTCTTTCATAGATGATTATTCAAGGTTTGGGTATCTCTTCCTAATGCAATGTAAGTCTGAAGCCCTTGATAAGTTCAAGGAGTATAAGACTGAAGTTGAAAACTTGTTAGGTAAGAAGATAAAAACACTACGATCTGATCGTTGTGGAAAGTATATGGACCTCCAATTCTAGAACTATATGATAGAACATGGGATTGCATCCCAAATCTCGGCCCCAGGTACACCTCAGTAGAATGGTGTATCAGAAAGGAGAAACAGGACCTTGTTGGACATGGTTTGGTCTATGATGAGTTATGCTCATCTTCCAGACTCGTTTTGGGGTTATGTAGTGCAGACTGCATGTTATATCCTGAACAACGTTCCCTTGAAAAGTGTTTCTGAAACACCTATTGAGTTATGGAGAGGTTGTAAAGGTAGTTTACGACACTTCAGGATTTGGGGCTGTCCGGCACATTTGCTAGCGACTAACCCAAAGAAGTTGGAACCGCGTTCGAAGGTTTGCCTCTTTGTAGGCTACTCCAAGGAAACGAGAGGAGGAAACTTCTATGATCTCAGTGAGAATAAAGTGTTTGTTTCCACTAATGCTATCTTCTTGGAAGAAGATCACATGAGGGATCATAAGCCACGAAGTAAGCTCGTTTTACGTGAGATCTTAAGTGAGACTGAGATTGCTGAGGGTTCAACAAGAGTTGTTGAATAGGTCGACAGATCAATAAGAGTTGTTGAGGTCAGGACGTCTAGTCAACCAGCTCAAGAGTTAAGACTGCCTCGACGTAGTGGGAGGGTTATGAACCTACCGGATCGCTACATGGGTTTGACTGAAGCCTAAATCGTCATAACGAATGATGGGGTCGATGATCCATTGTCTTTTAAGAAAGCAATGGAGGATGTTGACAAAGATGAATGGGTTAAGGCCATGAACCAGGAAATGGAGTCTATGTACTTCAACAACATCTGGGAGCTTGTTAATCCACCTGATGGGATCAAACCTATTGGGTGTAAGTGGATCTATAAGCGAAAGAGAGGTGTAGATGGAAAGGTGTGAACCTTTAAGGCTAGACTCGTGGAAAAGGGTTATACCCAAGTTGAGGGAGTTGACTATGAGGAAACTTTCTCACCTGTTGTAATGCTAAAGTCTATTAGGATTCTCCTGTCCATAGCCACATTTTATGATTATGAAATATGGCAAATGGACGTCAAGATTGCCTTTCTGAATGGTAATCTTGAGAAGACCATCTATATGACTCAACTAGAGGGGTTTGTAGTTCCAGATCAAGAACAAAGAGTTTGCAAGCTTAATAGGTCCATTTATGGGCTGAAACAAGCATCTCGATCTTGGAACATCAGATTTGATACTGTTATCAAGTCGTTTGGCTTTGACCAGAACGTTGATGAACATTGTGTTTACAAGAAGATCATCAACAACTCAGTAGCTTTCCTGGTACTGTATGTGGATGATATCCTACTTATTAGGAATGATGTAGGATATCTGACTGACATTAAAAGTTGGCTAGCTACCCAGTTCCACATGAAAGATTTGAGAGAGGCACAGTATGTTCTCGGGATCCAGATCATTCGGGATCACAAGAACAAACAATTAGCCCTATCTCAGGCATCGTACATTGATTAAATGTTGTTCAGGTACAAGATGTAGGATTCCATGAGGGGTTTGTTATCTTTCAGGCATGGAATCGTTCTGTCTAAGGATTAATGTCCTAAGACACCTCAAAAGGTTGAGGAGATGAGACGGATTCCCTATACTTCTGCTGTAGGAAGTTTGATGTATGTAATGTTATGTACTAGACCCGACATTTGTTATGCAGTAGAGATTGTCAGTGGGTATCAGTCCAATCTAGGATTTGATTACTAGATGGCGGTCAAGACAATCCTCAAGTATCTTTGGAGAACGAGGGACTACATGCTCGTGTATGGAGATAAGGATCTGATCCTTATAGGATACACGGACTCTGACTTTCAGACCGATCGAGATTCTCACAAATCAACATCAGAGTCAGTGTTTACTCTAAATGGAGGGGCTGTAGTTTGGCAAAGCATCAAGCAAGGATGCATCACAGACTCCACTATGGAAGTCGATTAAACGTAGGGGCTTCGTGAAGCAGCTAAAAGGGCTGGTTTTGGATGAGGAAGTTCCTTACAGATTGGAAGTTGTCCAAAATATTGGATTTGCCTATCACTCTTTATTGTGATAACAATGGGGCTATGGCAAAATTCAAAGGAGCCTCGGAGTCATATTGAGGTAAGCCACATAGAATAAAAATATTCACCTGATCAGGGAGATTGTGCGTCGCCGCGGGTGATGTGAATAGTCGAGCAGATCCGATCCGGGCACAACATGTGCTGATCCCTTTACAAAGCATCACGACTAAAGTGTTCGAGGGTCACCTAGAACTCCTAGCGCTCCGGGCACATGGCAACATCTTGTCTAGGGAAAGTGGGAGATGATCTGGCGGTATGCCCTAGTTATATTGTATATTTTACATTTTTTATATTGTATGTACATTAGTCTCCCGTATGCTCATTAGGGACAAGTGGCAGATTGTTGGGGATTTGGTGTTTCCTAATTTCTCCCGGAGCTCGTTATTTTGCTAAAGATACCACATTGTTCAATGAATAAATAAATGTTTATTTCAATTCTAACATTTTACTTATAATCCAATAAACAAAGCTCCTTGGTTATTTATCGTAACTTAAGCATGGTATATGTTGATATATAAGTGGATCATTACCTTAAGTGATAACCTAAATCAGCCTTGTAGTAGAAGGATTAGGTGGGGATGACCTGATCCTGGTGACACTATGGATACGACCCGGCTTTGAAGAGGTTTGTAAGTATTTCGTAAACTACTACAGATGGTTGATCCTGACCATTCGTGTGGAGATCGTGGAGGCGGGGGTATCCTATTCAAAGAGTTTTGTATAAGACTTGGACCACGAAGCATGACTAGACTCTATAGATAACGTCGTTGTACTAGAACTTGCATTCTCACTAAATGGACCATAAGGTGAAACGACTTCGATCCTTGAGTGTTTTGTGATCTCCTACCTTTGAGGCAGTTTTTATTAGTATGGGTTAGAGTGGCCTAGATGCCAACTCAACATGCCCTATATTTTTGGGGACTTGTCTGATCTGGAGTGGGAACTTAATCCACAAGATGGAATCACGTTCTTTCCCAAAAACAGGGATAAGTAGAGAGATGCCCCTTAAGGGCTGATTCCGAGGGCTTGAACATTGTGGCCACAGCTTCTCTTTGGAAGAGAAGACTCAGTCATAGTAGGACTATGATTTATGTTCATTAGCAGGATCAGTGTACTTAAGGAGAACAAATGTAACTACAGGGAGTATAACGGTATTGGTTCCAACTATACTTATGGAGCAATTTGGTGAAGGGTTTATCGCACTGTGATTGGTTAAGTATGAAACACAAATATATCTGTAGTTGAGGAGAGTTCAGCTGTCGGTCTTTGTAGAATCTGGCGTTTAATGGGAATGGTGCGATCTCCATGACCAAAGAGTTTAGTCAGGTTATTCACTACCGTTGGAGGCTTCAGATCTACAGGTTCCCATAAGGTTCCCCTTGGTAGCTTCGGATCATGTTGAAGGGATTCAGTTCTTGGTGTGATTTTGAAATGTTCAAATTGTAGAGGTATTCTTGATTATAATATGATATTAATCGGTATGATGTATAAGATACATCTAGTGGAGGAATTGATGTAAATGAGATTTACATTAAGTACCATGGAATAGGAAAAGAATTATTGTTTTAATATGTTTCATAAGCATGAAAAAATATTAAAATTAAAAGGTATAAAATAGGTGATGAAAGTTGGTTATCATTATTTTTATAATAATATTAATTATTAGATAATTAATACCTTTTCTTTAAATAACAAAAGTAGTGGCGTGGTTATTGATCATGGTAACCGTGAGTATAAAGGAAAGTGGTTTTCCTTTTTTTAAAAAAAAAGTTTTTCACAAAAAAGTTAGAAAAGTTTTTGAGTTTTCTCTCCGGCGAAAAGAAACTCACGGAAGTCGTCAAGTAAATACAAATTTACTAAATGAAGGCTGGGCGAGCTAAGCGATCGTGTAGGTGCTAGCTAAATGATCGTGCAGTGTTTACTAAATGATCGCATAGCTTTGCTAGACGATCGCTGACCCAAGGTAACGATCGTATAGAATCGACCGAGCTAGACGATAGAGCTAAACGATCGCATAGCTTTTGCTAGACGATCACATATTTTTATTTAAACGATTGGGCATCGACCTATACGATAAGTCTCCGACTTCTCCCACTTACCCAGTCATGTACGCGATCGCTGTTTCCTCCGTTCTTTTGCCTCACACCAAGTTCGAACAGAGCCCACCCTCTGGATTCTCACATCGAGAATACCAAGGTCATCTTGTTGGTGGTGTCAAACTCAACTTGACGCCGTCGAGGTTTTCCAGAGGCCGTTCGTGGTGTGCGGAGGCCGTTTACTGTTGCAGAGGAGATCGTTGAGGATGAGCACGAAGTGTTCATGCTGTGTTTGTGCGATGTTGCGGTCGTGTAGATTGAGTGCTCATGGTTGCTGTTGCTCGATCAGAGTACGCATCGAAGCGTGGAGACACTTCTGTCATTGTTAGTACAGTTTTTCCCTCTGTACATTTGTTGTTTCATACTGTAATTTCTCTGTAATTTGCATAACCGTTTATGTTTGAAGTCGATTGTAAATGTTATGTTAATTCATGATTGTAATTTGGAATAGTCTTGTTCCGCTGCTCACGGAAATCTCGTGTTTCGATTTCCTTCATAGGTCATCTCAATCTCAATAGAATTGAGAGATTGGTGAAGAATGGACTTCTAAGTGAGTTAAAAGAAAATTCTTTACCAGTGTGCGAGTCTTGCCTTGAGGGTAAGATGACTAAACGACCTTTTACTGGAAAAGGTTATACAGCTAAGGAGCCTATTGAGTTAGTACATTCTAACCTTTGTGGTCCTATGAATGTGTGAGCCCGAGGCAGCTATGAGTATTTTATTAGTTTTACTGATGATTACTCCAGGTGCAAGTATGTTTATCTTATGTAACGGAAGTCTGAATCCTTTGAAAAGTTCAAAGAGTTCAAGGCTGAAGTTGAAAATACATTGGATAGACGGATTAAAACACTTCGATCGAATCGAGGTGGAAAGTTTTTGGACTCGACATTCCATGACTATTTGATAGAACGTGGAATCATTTCCCAAATCTCAGCACCGGGTACACCTCAGCAAAATGGTGTAGCGGAGAGGAGAAATAGGACCTTGTTGGACATGGTTCGTTCGATAATGAGTTACGATTCCTTACCGAACTCGTTTTGGGGTTTCGCAGTGGAGACTGCGATATACATACTTAATTGTGTTCCCTTCAAGAGTGTCGCGAGAACACCTTTGGAGTTGTGGAATGGGTGTAAAGCTAGTTTACGTCACTTCCGCATTTGGGGTTGCCCTGCACATGTGCTTGAGGCTAATCCCAAGAAGTTGGAACTACAGTCGAGGTTGTGCCTCTTTGTAGGCTACCCCAAAGGTACACGAGGGAGTTATTTTTATGATCTGAAGAACAATAGGGTGTTTGTTGCAACGAACGCTACTTTCCTGGAGGAGGATCATATAAGGAAGCACAGTCCACGAAGTAAAGTCGTATTGCGTAAGCTTTCCAATGAAACTACTGAAACTTCAACAAGAGTTATTGAAGAGCCTACTATATCAGCAAGAGTTATTGATGGAAGTTCATCTAGTAGATCAGTTCTACCTCAAGAGTCGAGGGAATCTCGATGTAGTAAGAGGGTTGCGAACCCGCCTGTTCGCTATTTGGGTTACATGAAAATCCTTACTGTGGTAGCAGATGGTGACGTTGAGGATCCATTGTCTTATCAGAAGGCAATGGAGGATGTTGACCGGAATGAATGGGTCAAAGACATGGATCTCGAGATGGAGTCGATGTACTTCAACTCAGTATGGGATCTTGTAGATCAGCCTGATAGGGTAAGACCTATAGGTTGTAAATGGATCTACAAGTGCAAATAGGGTGTTGATGGGAAGGTACAAACCATCAAGGCTCAACTATTGGCAAAGGGTTATACCCGGGTAGAGGGAGTCGACTATGAGGAGACTTTCTCACCTGTTGCTATGTTAAGGTAGATCTGCATCCTCCTGTCCATTGCAGCTTATTATAATTATGAGATCTGGAAAATGGACATCAAGATGGCCTTTGTGAATGGCAATCTTGAGGAGACTATTTATATGGTTCAACCCGAGGGATTCATAGCCCAAGGTCAAGAGCAAAAGGTTTGCAAGCTGAATCGGTCTATTTATGGGCTGAAACAAGCGTCTAGATCTTGGAACATACGGTTTGATACTACGATCAAATCATATGTCTTTGACTAGAACATTGATGAACCTTGTGTCTACAAGAAGATCATCAACGCTTCAGTAGTCTTCTTAATGCTGTACGTAGACGATATACTACTCATTGGGAATGATGTAGGTCTACCGACTGCAGTTAAGAACTGGCTAGCGACCCAATTCCAAATGAAAGATTTGGGAGAGGCTCGGTTTGTTATAGGTATACAGATCTTTCGGGATCATAAGAACAAAGTGCTAGCACTTTCTTAGGCATCGTATATTAACAAGATGTTGCTCAAGTACTCGATGCAGGACTCCAAGAGGGGCCTACTGCCATTTAGGCATGGAGTCACTTTGTCTAAGGACATATGTCTTATGACGCCTCAAGAGGTTGAGGAGATGAGACGGCTCCCATATGCGTCTGTCGTTGGCAATTTGATGTACGCGATGCTCTATACTCGTCTAGACATCTGCTACGCTGTGGGCATAGTCAGTAGGTATCAG
>NC_052357.1:55365559-55387267 GCF_009727055.1 Benincasa hispida
ATCGCTTCGAAGCACAATGTTGCTGACTCGTTTATGAAGGCTCTCACAGCTACAGTGTTTGAGAGTCACCTACGAAGCATGGGTCTACAGGATCGCCCATGGCTGCATTAGGGCAAATGGGAGATTTTCTTGTACTGGACTTTTATGTCCTAGTTTATTATTTTGTACTATTTTTCATGTACACACCCCACTTCGCTTTAGGACAAGTGGGAGATTGTTGGGGTTAATGCCCTAAAGTCTCGTGACCTGTAGTTTATAAACTTTTTGTACGAATGCTTGTGTTGTATAATATATGATATTTACTTCACATTTTGATTTCGCTCAGTTATATGTTTTCTTTGCTTTACCACAAACCAATAAACATAAAATCCCTGGTTATCTGTATGTAACTTAAGTATGTATGTGGTGACACACAAGTAGATCATGTCTTGAGTGATAACCAAAATGGTCTGCAATATATGGATATAGGAGGGAAACCTTATCCTGGTAATGCTACGGATGCGACCCGCTTTGTGGACTGGTCACAAATGTTATAACTTATTACAAATGGTCTGATCCTGATCATTTATGTAAGGGACATGCAAGTAGGGGCATCCTATACAAAGAGTTTGTATAAGACCTGACCACGAAGTGTTAACGTCTCGTTATATAACACCATTCATGATAAAGACTTCACTTTACTAGGATGACCATAAGTAACATGACCTTAATCCGGAGTGAGTTAGGAACTCTTGCCATTGAGGGTGGTTCTTTGATTTGTATGGGTGCAAATGGCCAGGTCGCCGATTCAAACCTACCATTTTGGGAATTCGTCTGATTTGAGAGCTGGGAACTCAGCTACACAAGATGGAATTCACTCCTTTCCTGAAGCAGGGGCAAGTAGATAGATAGCTCCCTTAAGGGCCGATTCTAGGGCTTGAACAATTTGGTGCCACACACACCTTCTCTTGGCCCCAGAGGTGTTCACACATAGTTGGACTATGTTGTATTGTTCATTAAAGGAATTAGTGGTACTTAAGGAGTGAGATGTAACTACAGGAGCAAAACAGTAAATTGGTCCAACTGTACTTACGAGCATCTGTGAAGGGTCATCGTACTCATGATTGGTTATATCCGATGGACACAGAAATATATCTGTGGTAAGAAGATTGTTGTTGAGAGAGAATATTTTTCTAAAATAATTAAAATTGATTAACTAATTCCTTTAATTCTATGCTTTAAAAAATAAAACAATAGATATTTTAGATATTTAGCATTTCATTTTGTTTTTAAACAAAAAAACTAAATATCCCAAATAACCCTACCCAACCCAAATGTATCATAAAATTGGATTGGATTGAGAGTTCATTATTTATAAGAGTTGATTGAGTTGAAGGAAATTAACCACCGAAACAATTGAATTGAATCTACAATCTTACCTCAACCAGGAATGCCCTTAAATGGGGAATATTGTGAATGTTTAATTTACCAAAATTATATTTTTTTGAAAAAATGAAAAAGAAAACGTGAACTTATTATAACTATAACATCATATCAGGGGGGAAAAATAAAAGGTTTATGTAATTTATTTGTTATTAAATCTAGCTTAGATAAAGCACCAACTTTGGAAGTCTAAAAGAAAGCACATAGCACCATTTTTTCCTGGTTGGCCAACAAGTCGGAACCCCCTTCGCCTTATCCACATCAACTGCAACCTCAGTTAGTGCAATTCTTATTCCTCTGAATATTCATCATAGAGCAACATAGACTCATAATTGTTGGGAAAGGATCGAAGGAACCACAAATGAACAGAAAATGTGAAAAATTGAACATTTTTTAGCATCAAACCCTGATGAAAGTCGAATTCTGGATTTCTCGAGCTTTTAGAAGGAATTCCATAAAACATGGATCATTGGCAATGTTAAAATCGATATTCTGATCTCTCCTAGTATTCCTTTGAAAGTATCTGGAGTACAGGAAGAAAGACAGAACACGGGATGAAGTGGGGGGGTGTGGCTTGTTGGGTGGGTGGTGTTAAAATATTATAAAGCAGTTCTAGTTAGTTTACTTATAAGTTCAGAATAAACCATATTTCATGATCTAAAGAAAGATTATTTCGTATGAATCCTAGATATTTTATTGGCATGGCATGAGTGATGTTGTAGTATGATGTTGAGCAGCTGATGAGTCTGTTGTGTGAATATATTAGTGGGAGAGGGCAAGGGTCTTGATTCAAAACTAGATATTCAGCAGCATCATTGGCAAATTTTCATTGACAACTTGTGTTAATCTTAGGAGCCTTTTTCTCACTTGCAAACATAGCTGTTTGATGAATCTCCTTCCTTCCATGTTAAAAACCTTGAAAGTCGTAAAACCACAGTAAGAATGAGAATAAATGCTACCTCATAATCATGATGCTACAGGAGATTGGAGACTACCAATGTAGGGGAGAGTAATCATTCTACCCTTTCTTCTACAGACGAGGAATGGCATGATCAAAAGTTTGCAAAGTTTTTAAAGATCTCATACCTCAATCTCTCCTCTCGAGTCTATTGGCTCACTATTTCTTCTTCCAATACTCAAACGCATAGGATTCAAATCATTGGCAGTATTTACTTTCTTTACTATTCTTGCAGAGAGATTGATATTGGACCAAACTCCAGCAAAGACAATCACCTGTCAATTCCCATTTTTAGAAGAAGAAAGGAAAAAGGGAAATGCGTCAAATCATTATTTTTGTCCCTATAAGATCACCGGAGGGCAGAAGTAAACTTTAGAAAATATTCAGAAAAAATTAAAAACGGAGAAATTCTTAAGTGAATCTAAGACAAAACATACAAACAACATCATTGCTGGTAAAGACACTTAGTAGCCTTTGTGTCTCTCCGTTTGCAAAGGCCTTTGAATTCCATACCTGCAAGGGGAAGAGGTTTTAAAATCATTCCTTAAAAAATGCTTTTTTTTTCCAATTTAACCAAATTCCAGGTACTTGGCCAAGGGTTGAGATTATCAAGTTAGAATTTTGAGGCCGTAGTTTAAGAGTGATTTTTGAAATGGTTAAAATCACTTTTGTTGTATTCAAAATTAAAATTACTTCCATTTTACACCCCTTTCATCTTTTCAAAATCAATTTAATGTTTAATTTTACCATTTTCTAAACATGATTTTTCATATCATAAAATTGATTTTGAATTAAATTAAGACAAGTTTGGTAGTGATTTTGAACAAGACTAACTATTTCAACATCCACCTCTCAAACATGCTCTAAAAAGTTGTTATATTTACCATTCCAAATATTGTTATTTCATGATTACAACTTATAATGATAGTTGGATAAAACGGAAGAAAATTATCGTTAACCTAGCTTTTGAGGATTTGGAGAACTTACCACGTTGCCAAGTCCAATGGAATCGTAAACCATGCTCAATACTGTTGGTCCACAAGGGAGTGGTCCCAGCTAAACCTTCAAGTTGCATTTCCTTGTAATCATTGCTGATGACATCAATCTTATTCACTACTGTTGTATCTTGGCTTATTTTATCCAAAACAACCTGAATGAAAAGGCTGCTTTCTTTGTGAGGAACACGATTGAATTCCATTATATTTGATAGAAGACACATGCTCTACCTTACCTTGGCTATTAAGCTTCTTGTATGCGGAGATGTTCATCTCTTAAGGTTTAAGTGTGCAATATGTTCCAACGGTTTCAAAGGGCTGAAGGAAATGATTTATCCTGTGGGAAGTAAGACCTCCAAAAACCTGAAAGTAGTGCAAAGGGACTTTCAATAGGGAATTTTTCAAACAAACCAATTTGTGCATTCATCAAGCAGAGGACGAACAATATACTAATGTATCATTTAGCCATAATAATACAGTTTATCTGACTAGGGTGGTTTAGTCAGGAGCTTGCAAATGCAATATATGTAACTTTAAAATTATAATCTTTTCGACATAAATACCAAAATGTTGTTAAAGCAGATAACTTAGAGAACAAAAAAATGCATTATATGCAAGGTTTTGAAGTCGTCTTTAGGTGGCTGACAGGGTATATTGCAATTTTTGAAGCTCTTTGTGTTTTCACTTTCCGTAGGATGAGATGTTCCCAGTTTGTGTTGATAATATACAACATTATTATTAATTTTAGTTCACCAATAATATAGGGTTCAGGGAAAATTCAAATGTTTAACTTCTTCGGTTGAGAGTACATGCGAAAAAACAAATTCTTGAGTTTATTGCGCAAGCTCGATACATCATTAATATTATATCATGTAGTGACTCCGTGTGCGCACGAGTGTGTGTAATATATATATATATATATTTGAAGTGTGCATGTGTATCCTAGCAATAGCACTGCCCCTATCCAATATTTTAGGAAAGATTATTATTATCGTCAGGTAGATGTAGCATTTCCACTTTCTTAGCTTTTTCAGAAAAATTCAATCTCATTACTGAGGGAGAGAACTTAAAACAAAAATCAATTTCATTTGTTCCCTTCAAAGATCAATTAAACTATCGTAAGTTATCTCCTTTCAACCATAAAAAAGCAATTGATCAAAATTTGAAAATGAAATATAGAAAGAATTAGATTTGAATAAATAAAATAACAAACACACCTAAATTTTCCCATTTTGTTGAATACCTCATTCAATCTGCCAAATAATCATAAAATACAGTAAGTCTTGGCACCTCACCAAGCTCAATTGTCGGTTTCATCCTATTCTTGGTTCATCTTCTTTCAGCAAGAGCCTTGCAGTACAAAGAAACCAAAAAGAAAAAGACAAGGTTTCTCCTCAACTTCAGGCTAAATGGGAGATATACAAGAGAATTAAACCCAAATCAAGAAACCATGAATGACGTACTGATTCTTATTATCAAAAATGTTGGGAACAAGTAAAAACTAACATAACAGCTACCTTAATCGCCTCTTGGGCAGCTCTTCGTTGCCTTTGCCTGCATATCGTTCGTCCAAAAGCAACAATCTAGTTGAAACCCATCCATTTTCCACCCTTAACCCATCTTCCCAACAATCCCTTCATATCATCTACTTCAGTTTTCCTCACTTCCACAACTTCCACAACGAAAAAAATTCACTTTACCCATTCTCTTATCCCATCATCCTCTCCCTTCTTTCCTTCTTCTTTCCTTCCTTTTCTTCGGCCTTGACCATTTTCGCCAAATGCCTGAAGTTCACAATATCCTTTTGAATCAAACAGTTTTCACTAGCCCTTTCCCTGACAACACGGGACTTATTAGGCTTCCCATCGCCCAGCTTTCCCATAAATTTCTCCCGGTCAAACGAATCCCCCAATACCAATTTCATCTCCATTCATCGAAATAACTACCAATTTCTGCTCTCCCACAAAGCTCACCAATTCGGCTCCACCTCACGCCGGGAACTCTTAGCAATGTTGTGAATCCGTGGCCAATTCAAGAGATGGCCACGCAGGCCGATTCTCAAAGCTCGAAACAGCCCACTCTGGAAAAGAACTCGGAAGTGCAAACGATGTCGAAAATTCGAGTATAAAGGCATCTTCATTCGGAATAGGCTTTCTTCACTTCTCCTCGTTTTGCAAATGCTTCCCTCTCCGGGAAATTTCGATTAGGGTCTTGAGAAGAGGTTGAGAATGACTTCGAATGGGGACTGTCCGGAAAAACCGATGGAAATGGATTGGACACCTTGCGCAAGACGAAGGTCCCATAGGAGAAAACTTTTTGGTCTGAAGAAACTCGTGAATTTGGGGTGGACTGTGGTTGAGGAAAACCGGTGAGGTGAAGTAATCGGGGAGAAAATGCTTCTGGGGGATGATTGAACTTCGGGGTGCGAAGGCTATGAGAGGAAACGACTGCGGCTCTTGAAGAATTAGCTTTGTAACCATTTAAATCCTCATTGCGCCGAGCGACTAGAACGGCGACAAAGCAATTTAGAAAGAAGAAACTACGTGGCGGCGGCCGGAAAGTTGAACGGTTGAAGAAGATAAAGTAATGAACCAACACTCGATGAACGTTTAAGCTTTGAAGCAGTTTCTATCTGTAGGGGCGCATTTACCGTAATGACCGTATTTAATACAACGATAAAATAAAAAATCCACTCTCTTTAAACTTTAATCGTTTAGAAGACAAAATAATAATAATAATAAATCTAATTGAAACCTTAAATTTTAAAATTTGTAATAATTAGATACATTAATTTTTAAAAGATGTATGATCACACAAAGTTAATTATTGTCTATTTTAATTTTTTAACATTTTTCAAATTGATTTTTTGAAATCAATTCAACAAAAAAATTAAAAAATTGAGAACCTATTATACATTTTTTAAAGTTTATAAAACTCTATTAAATACAAATATAGAAGTTCCTAAGTTAAATTTCTAACATTATAATTTCATTTGTGCCCCAACATAAATTCCTAAATCCGCTATTGATCATTGTTGAATTTAGTAGCCGGTGACTATTGTAGTTTTGAAGAAATGTGGATTGTGAAGGACAAGGAGGTGTGGCATGGTAATTTAAACATAATTTGGTAATGATGGAACAAAAAGGCTATTTTAGGGTGTTGACTGTGGTGTCCTCTTGAATTATCAGTAAAACAGCTCAAAGAAATGGGGCTCTTCTGTAAGAAAAAAAATGACACTTTGAAAGCCACAGGAAGAAAGGAACCAAATTCAAGTCATTATGGATTGCAAAGGGATGGTCTTTGATTTCCAGATTCTACATTTCTCTCAAGGGTGGACCCTGGACAGAGGGTGCGTTAAGTTGTTAGACTGTGGGGGGATAAAAGTATAAAATGGTTCATAAAAAAGCCTTTCATTACTTTAAAAGAAAAATACCCACCAGAGTGGGTCGAGGATGGAAAGGGCCAGGTGAGTTTCAAATGAGAAGGGACTAGAAAGAAGTGTTTATTTCAGTACTTTAACATTTGCCTAAATCAGGGTTGCTCTATGAATGATCAGGTAAGGGCATCTTGATCACCCCACCGTGACGTTTGTCCTACCTCAATGGTGGCATCATGCAAAATAGAAGTTTTTTAAACTTATTGGTACTTGAACCTGTTTTTGCCAAAAACTAATGGTTTTGTTAAAAGTGGTTCAGCAAAATCTAATTTTTTAAAGTTTTGTTCGTTTTTCAGCCACAATTTTCAAATTGGCAACAGCCATGTAAAGCTTTGCTAAGACCGAAAATTAACTGGCGACAATTTCGACATGGAATCATATGATCACAACGATCCTAATCATCGAGGATCTTCATGTTTCGCTCTTACGGAGGTTCTATCCTCCTATTCCAACTCCAAATGTCGCTCGAGAAATGTTCGGAGAGGCATACAAGCGATTGGACATGGGCGAATAACGAGGCTTTGAGCCTACATCTTGGCAAGTCTCTTCTGAAGTTTGCCAAGAAACATGAGCCTATGATTCTCAGCGCGTGAGGATCATGGAAGTCCTTTTAGGGGGATGTTTTGGACAAACCCGTCTGAACAACTTTATGCATAAGAGGCTTCATTAAGTACAATTCAACTCCAATGAAGAAGGGAACCTCTTTTCATGACATGTGCTTAACATGATGGTCCACTTCAATGTGGCGGAAGTTTGAATAGTCTACCATCGATAAGGGCAGCCAAAGGTTAAAACATTAATCCCTGCATTCGTTTTGCCGGGAGAGCTTCCCTGCACTTTGTTAGTAATGTGATCTTTGACAAGTGGAACATATAAACCTTACAAACTCTCCTCAACGAGTTGCAGACCTACAATCTTTTACTGAAAAGCTAAGGAGAGGGAAGAAGGGTGAGCAAATGTTGCTTCATCCTCCATGATGTTCTATAAAGCGTCGACCTCAAGGAACGAAGTTTGCACCCTTTTTACTTCTAACTCGTGCAAAGGGGAACAAGAAGGAAGGGTGGTAAGCGGAAAAGGGGAAGGCGCCTGGCTAACCCGCCATCTTATCGGCCCCAAGGAGGCGTCCACCGGTGAAAAGAGGAAAGTGTTTCTACTGCAATTAGATGGACACTAGAAGAGGAACTGTCCTCGGCTATCTAAAAGAGAGTGAGGCCGTCAAAACGTTAAGGTCAAGGGCAGAATAAAGGTAAATATGATTTTACTAGTTCTTGAAACTTGTTTAGTGCGAGATGATGATTCAACCTGGATAATTTGATTCGGCACCACTAATCATCATTTTTCTTTCTTTTCAGGGGATTAGATCCTTGGCGACAGCTGCGAGGTGGTGAGATGAGATGCGAGTATGGCACCGAGCACGTCGTTCTCAGTTTGGCAAATGGGAGGGCTCCAGTTAGCTTTACAGATAGTTTTCTAGTTTTTTGAATTATGTATATTATTGTTTCCGAACTTAAGAGGAACCTCATTTATGGTAAAGTGTTTGTCAATGTAAATAAACTATTTCTTTCAAATGTGGATAAAAGCGTTTTATTTCATTTAAAGATGGGTTGTTATTATTGTACAAACAAATCTAGAATCTAATTTAATGTGCTAAGGCCGTTAGCCATTTAATTCCTTCCATAAACCACAGGAATTGTTTTAAAACTGGCCATAACTCAAACAAAAACGTCGACAATATTTCTCCAAAAGAAAATGCCCATCTTTGGCATCTATGTTTAGGGTGTTAAGATTAGTGTCCTAATTCCTCCCCGAAGTCTCGTTGTTTTGTAAAGATACACATTTGTCAAGAATAAAATAAAGTGTTATTTAATTTTGGCATTTACTTCATATCCAATAAACAAAAACTCCTTGGTTATTCTCTATGTAAACTTAAGCATGTATATGTGATATACATTGTGGATCATGCCTTAAGTGATAACCTAAATCGTCTGTAGGTATAAGAATTAAGGTGGGATACCTGAATCCTGCGTGATACTATAGATACCGCCCCGCTTTTTAAGTTTGCAAGTGTTGTTAAAACTACTGCAGATGGTTGATCCAAACCATTCGTGGTGGAGACGTGGGAGCGGGGGTTGTACTATACAAAGAGTTTGTATAAGACTTGGACCACGAGATGACTAGATTCTGCTATATTTAAAGTCGTTGGATATTAGAGACTTGCATCTGACCTAAACGACCATAGGTGACCCACGACCTCAATCCTAAGTGTTTTGTTGAACTCTTGCCTTTTTGAGGGCGGTCCTTTGATTAGTATGGGTGAGAGGTGGCCAGGATTTCCAACTCAACATGGCCTTACCTTTTTGGGGACTTGTTTGATCTGGGAGTTGGGGAACTCAATCCACAAGATGGAATTCACTTCTTTCCCGCAAGCAGGGATAAGTAAGAGATCTCACTCCCCTTAAGGGCTGATTCCGGGCTTTGAACATAGTGCAACAGCTTCTCTTTAGAAGAGAAGACTCAGTCATAGGTGGGGACGATGACCTAGGTTCATTAGAGGGATCAGTCGGTACTTAAGAAGACAAATGTAACTACATGGGCATAACGGTTATTGGCCCCTAGGTTGTACTTACGAGCCTATCTTATGAAGGGTTGTTATCGCACTTGCTGAATTGGTTAAGATGGACACATAATAATACTGTAGTAGGAGAGTTCAGCTGTCGGTCTTTAACAGAGTGCTTGTAGTTAACGGATGGTAGATCATTGTATTATAAATGTTATAATATTGCATGAAGAAAACATGAAGGAAATTTACTTGAAAGCATGCGCAATGCATCAGATGAAATATATTGAGCCATATGTTTGCATGCAGTGAGCATTATCATGCATCATTCTTTTATTTTTAAATGATTATAGTCTAAGGGTGAATGGAAGCATGTTTTGCTTGTTTCATTGTTGTTTTGTATAAGTTGATATAAAAAGAACAAGTTAGCAGATGGAATGGACAATGCATTGAGCATGACCACTTAGGCCGTTTATAATCGTTATGAAATGCCTTGCATGTGTTAGCTTCGTTATGTTTGTTGTTTCCCATTATAAGTGTTATAAATGAAATATAGGCCTAAAATCAATAATTCAGAGTGCATGCAAACTGTTAAGGTGAACTCAAGTTTTTAAAGCGTTTTTAAATTGGATTGAGATAGACCTTAAGTCAAATGGTTCTTAAAAGAGGTTTAGTAAACCTAGATTAATCTTTTTAAAATCCGGTTTAATAGGATTAAATTGGTTGAAATAAAAAATTAAATTTGGTTGTAAAACCTATTCTATAAGGGACCTTTTGTCTAAGGCGGGTTCTAGCTAGGTTGAAGGTTCTTAAGTTAACAGAAACGTAACACCCCTAACCTAGTGAACCTAACCCTGGAAAGGTGAATTAGATAGATTTTCAAAACAAGCCATGTGATGCTTTGGTCAAAGACTCCGTTAAAATAGGGTTTTAATGGGATGATCATCAAAAAGTTGTTTCACTATTTTCCAAGGTTAAAAAGTTACTCTTGGGAAAAACTAAAAAGTCACTTAGTTAAATCCTCAGGTATGTTTCTAAGTAAGTTAAACCCTAGGTTATAAAATACTCAGGGTGGAGGAGGAGGAATATTAGATATGTCTATGATTCCACTCACGTTTCTCCCCTGTATGTTCACACTGTGAGACTTGGCATGCTTAGCCTCGAGATGCCCCAGATTGTATCCCCCTTAGGAATGGTGTTTGCATAAGTCAATATCAAGGTGGACAGAGAGAAGTATTTATAGTAAGTGGGTGAAGGGGTGTGTGTTAACACGTCCTATTGGTCTCGTCATTGTTTCACCCTGGGTGAAGATCATTCTGTACACCCTTGTGTCGCCCTGTAGTTGCCCATTTAGGAAGGGTTTTGTGCATTTGGTCAATTATTCAAAGGTGAAATTTTAGAAATGGATAGGGTCGCTTTTCGGTTTTGACCCCAATCGAATTTTTCCCTTAGGATTGGCCTTTTTGGGATGGACCTTTAGGGGCTTAAAATGGCGGGTCACACCTAACGGGCGAGATTGTTAAGTAAGTTTAATGATCTTTTGGCCAAATTCAATAATAGCTAGCTCGTTATATGAACAAGAGTGTTATGGTATTAATGACGGGGTGAAACTTTTCTTCAATTCAGAGCAGGGATAACTGACCTCCCTTAGGCGGCTTTTGTTCTAAACCTTTGAAGTGTCATTGTGAACCTAATGTCACACGGGGTTTCATGTTAGTTTTGCTAAAACCTTATTGGATGTTGTTTTGTTTTACAACCGGTATGTGCTTAAAACCTAACGTAGGGTTCAATGTGTTTTTCTTTCTGCAACTCGTTAGTTATTCCGTTAAAGCTTTTTTAAAAATGACCGATTATTATAGTTGGAAAGAATCATGTGAAACAAATCTCCGTGGCCAAACGACCTCCTTCCTTACTACTCTTCAAGAGAAGACAAGATAGTAAATATGATATTGGTCTTGGAGAACATGTCTTGCGTAGGAGGGAATATGATTCTGCTTGATCTGATTCAGGTGCTACCATCATGTAGTTCCTCTTACCAAAAGGGATTCAGTTCCCTGAAACATTTGCCACAGGGAGAATATACTCTCGAGTCGATAATGGTGAGTTGTTTCAGCTGTTGCCTGTAGGTAGGCTAAAGTTATTTGTTGACAAGAAACATTATTTCTGTTACTGGATAATTGTTTTTTAAAGTTCCCTCATATTAAGAGGAACTTAACTCGGTTTCTTGTCTCATTTGAACAAGGCCAGATACCGTCTCTTTTTCTGAGCATAAAGTGTTTTATTTTTAAAGAAGGAATGAAGATTGGTTCTGGTGCAATGGGAAAATAACTTATATGCACTAAGGTCGTTAGTCATAAAAGCTTGTTTAAACACTAGAAGGTTTAGTACGATAAACAACAGCTAAAAGACAAAGGTTTCTCCAAAAGGAAAACGGCCCATCTTTGGTATCTTAGGTTAGGTTCACATCAATTCTCAATAGGATTAGAAAGTTGGGAGTGGAAAAAGTGGGAATTCTAAAGAGGTTTAGAAGAAAAACTCCTTGTCGATATGTGAATCATGCCCTTGAAGCAAGATGACCAAACGACCTTTTACTGGAAAAGGTTACAGATCCAAGGAAGTCTTGGAGCTTTGTACAATTAGGACCTCCTGTGGTCTGATTGAATGTTAAAGCTCGAGGTGGGGTATGAATTTCATCTCCTATTCATAGATGATTATCAAAGGTTTTGGTTATCTCGTTCCAATGCAATGTAAGTTCCGAAGCCCTTGATAATGTTCAAGGAGTATAAGACTGAAGTTGAAAACTTGTTTAGGGTAAGGAAGATAAAAACACTACGAATCTGATTCGGTTGTTGGGAAAAGTTATTATGGACCTCCAATTCTAGAACTATATGATAGAACATGGATTGCATCCAAATCTCGGCCCAGGTACACCTCAGTAGATGTTGTATCAGAAAGGAGGAGAACAGGCCTTGTTTGGACCATGGTTTGGTTATGATGAGTATGCTCATCTCCAGACTCGTTTTGGGGTTATGTATGCAGGACTGCATGTTATATCCTGGAACAACGTTCTCCTTGAAAGTGTTTCTGAACACCTATTGAGTTATGGAGAGGTTTGTAAAGGTAGTTACGGGATCACTTCAGGATTTGGGGCCTGTCCGGCAATTTTGCTAGCGACTAACCCAAAGAAGTTTGGAAACCGCGTTCGAGGTTTGCCTCTGTAGGCTACTCCAAGGAAACGAGAGGAAGGAAAACTTCTATGATCTCATGCAGAATAAAGTGTTGTTCCACTAATGCTATCTTCCTTGGAAGGAAGATCACATGAGGGACATAAGCACGGAAAAGTAGCTCGTTTTACGTGAAGATCTTTAAGTTGAGACTGAGATTGCCTGAGGTTCAACAAGAGTTGTTGAAAGGTCGACAGATCAAATAAGAGTTGTTGAGGTCAGGGACGTCTTAGTCAACCCAGCTCAAGAGTTAAGACTGCCTTCGACTGGGAGGGTTATGAACTACCGGGATCGCTACATGGGTTTGACTGAAGCCTAAATCGTCATAACGATATGGGTCGATGATCCATTGTCTTTTAAGAAAAGCAATGGAGGACGTTGACAAAGAGATGAATGGGTAAGGCCCAGAACCAGGAAATGGAGTCTATGTTACTCAACAACATCTGGGAGGCTTGTAATCCACTTGAATGGGGATCAAACCTATTGGGGTGTAAGTGGATTCTATAAGCGAAAGAGAGGTGTAGATGGAAAGTTGTGAACTTAAGGCAGACTCGTGGGAAAAGGGTTTATACCCAAGTTGAGGGAGTTGACTATGAGGGAAACTTTTCTCAACCTGTTGTAATGCTAAGGGTCTATTAGGGATTCTCCTGGTCCATAGCCACATTTTATGATTATGAAAATATAGGCAAATGGACGTCACAGATTGCCATTTCTGAATGGTAATCTTGAGAAAGACCATCTATATGACTCAACTAGAGGGGTTTTGTAGTTCCGCATCAAGAACAAAGAGGTTTGCAAGCTTAATAGCGTCCATTATGGGCTGAAACAAGCATCTCGATCTTGGAAACATCAGATTTTGATACTGTTATCAAGTCGTTTGGCTTTGACCAGAACGTTGATGACATTGTGTTTACAAGAAGAATCATCAAACAACTCAGTTAGCTTTCCTGTACTGTATGTGGATGATATCCTTACTTATTAGGAATGATGTAGGATATTCTGACTGACATTAAAGTTGGCTAGCTTACCCAGTTCCACATGAAAGATTTGAGAGGAGGCCACAGTATTGTTCTCGGGATCCAGATCATTCGGGATCACAAGAAACAAACAATTAGGCCCTATCTCAGGCACTACAATTGATTAAAAATGTTGTTCAGGTACCAAAGATGTAGGGATTCCATTGAGGGTTTGTTATCTTTCAGGATGGGAATCGTTCTTGTCTAAGGATTAATGTCCTAAAGACACCTCAAAAGGTTGAGGGATGAGACGGATTTCCCTATTAACTCTGCTGTAGGAAGTTTTGATGTATGTAATGTTATGTACTAGACCCGACATTTTGTTATGCAGTAGAGATTGTCAGTGAGGTATCAGTCCAATCTAGGATTTGATTACTAGATGGCAGGTCAAGGACCAATCTCAAGTATCTTTGGAGAACGGGGACTACCATGCTCGTGTATGGAGATAAGGATCTGATCCTTATAGGATTTACACGGACTCTGACTTCAGGACCGATCGAAGATTCTCAAACATCAACATCAGAGTCAGTGTTTACTCTAAATGGAGGGGCTGTAGTTTGGCAAAAGCATCAAGCAAGGGATGCATCACAGGACTCCACTATGGAAGTCGATTAAACGTAGGGGCTTCGTGAAGCAGCTAAAAGGGCTGGTTTTGGATGAGGAAGTTCCTTACAGATTGGAAGTTGTCCAAAATATTGGATTTGCCTATCACTCTTTATTGTGATAACAATGGGGCTATGGCAAAATTCAAAGGAGCCTCGGAGTCATATTGAGGTAAGCCACATAGAATAAAAATATTCACCTGATCAGGGAGATTGTGCGTCGCCGCGGGTGATGTGAATAGTCGAGCAGATCCGATCCGGGCACAACATGTGCTGATCCCTTTACAAAGCATCACGACTAAAGTGTTCGAGGGTCACCTAGAACTCCTAGCGCTCCGGGCACATGGCAACATCTTGTCTAGGGAAAGTGGGAGATGATCTGGCGGTATGCCCTAGTTATATTGTATATTTTACATTTTTTATATTGTATGTACATTAGTCTCCCGTATGCTCATTAGGGACAAGTGGCAGATTGTTGGGGATTTGGTGTTTCCTAATTTCTCCCGGAGCTCGTTATTTTGCTAAAGATACCACATTGTTCAATGAATAAATAAATGTTTATTTCAATTCTAACATTTTACTTATAATCCAATAAACAAAGCTCCTTGGTTATTTATCGTAACTTAAGCATGGTATATGTTGATATATAAGTGGATCATTACCTTAAGTGATAACCTAAATCAGCCTTGTAGTAGAAGGATTAGGTGGGGATGACCTGATCCTGGTGACACTATGGATACGACCCGGCTTTGAAGAGGTTTGTAAGTATTTCGTAAACTACTACAGATGGTTGATCCTGACCATTCGTGTGGAGATCGTGGAGGCGGGGGTATCCTATTCAAAGAGTTTTGTATAAGACTTGGACCACGAAGCATGACTAGACTCTATAGATAACGTCGTTGTACTAGAACTTGCATTCTCACTAAATGGACCATAAGGTGAAACGACTTCGATCCTTGAGTGTTTTGTGATCTCCTACCTTTGAGGCAGTTTTTATTAGTATGGGTTAGAGTGGCCTAGATGCCAACTCAACATGCCCTATATTTTTGGGGACTTGTCTGATCTGGAGTGGGAACTTAATCCACAAGATGGAATCACGTTCTTTCCCAAAAACAGGGATAAGTAGAGAGATGCCCCTTAAGGGCTGATTCCGAGGGCTTGAACATTGTGGCCACAGCTTCTCTTTGGAAGAGAAGACTCAGTCATAGTAGGACTATGATTTATGTTCATTAGCAGGATCAGTGTACTTAAGGAGAACAAATGTAACTACAGGGAGTATAACGGTATTGGTTCCAACTATACTTATGGAGCAATTTGGTGAAGGGTTTATCGCACTGTGATTGGTTAAGTATGAAACACAAATATATCTGTAGTTGAGGAGAGTTCAGCTGTCGGTCTTTGTAGAATCTGGCGTTTAATGGGAATGGTGCGATCTCCATGACCAAAGAGTTTAGTCAGGTTATTCACTACCGTTGGAGGCTTCAGATCTACAGGTTCCCATAAGGTTCCCCTTGGTAGCTTCGGATCATGTTGAAGGGATTCAGTTCTTGGTGTGATTTTGAAATGTTCAAATTGTAGAGGTATTCTTGATTATAATATGATATTAATCGGTATGATGTATAAGATACATCTAGTGGAGGAATTGATGTAAATGAGATTTACATTAAGTACCATGGAATAGGAAAAGAATTATTGTTTTAATATGTTTCATAAGCATGAAAAAATATTAAAATTAAAAGGTATAAAATAGGTGATGAAAGTTGGTTATCATTATTTTTATAATAATATTAATTATTAGATAATTAATACCTTTTCTTTAAATAACAAAAGTAGTGGCGTGGTTAGTTTGATCATGGTAACCGTGAAGTATAAAGGGAAAGTGGTTTTTCCTTTTTTTAAAAAAAAAAGTTTTTCACAAAAAGTTAGAAAAAGTTTTTGAGTTTTCTCTCCGGCGAAAAAGAAACTCACGGAAGTCGTCAAGTAAATTACAAATTTACTAAATGAAGCTGGGCGAAGCTAAGCGATCGTGTAGGTTGCTAGCTAAATGATCGTGCAGTGTTTACTAAATGGACTCGCATACTTTGCTTAGAAGATCGCTGACCCAAGGTCAACGATCGATATAGAATCGACCGAGCTAGACGAGTAGAGCCTAAACGATCGCATAGCTTTTGCTAGACGATCACATATTGTTTATCTTAAAACGATTGGGCATCGAACCTATACGATAAGTCTCCGACTTCTCCCACTACCCAGTCATGTACGCGATCGCTGTTATCCTCCGTTCTTTTGCCTCACACCAAGTTCGAACAGAAGCCCACCCTCTGGATTCTCACACATCCGAGAATACCAAGGTCATTCTTGTTTGCGTGGTGTCAACTCAACTTGACGCCGCGTCCGAGTTTCCAGAAGGCCGTTCGTGGTGGTGCGGAGGCCGTTTACCTGTTGCAGAGGAGATCGGTTTGAGGCATGAGCACGAAGTGTTCATGCTCGATTCATGTTTTTTGTGCGATTGGTTGCGGTCGTGTAGATTGAGTGCTCATGGTTGCTGTTGCTCGATATCAGAGTACGCATCGAAGCGTGGAGACACTTCTGTCATTGTTAGTACAGTTTTTCCCTCTGTACATTTGTTGTTTCATACTGTAATTTCTCTGTAATTTGGCATAAAAACCGTTTATGTTTGGAAGTCGATTGTAAATGTTATGTTAATTCATGATGTAATTTGGAATAGTCTTGTTCCGCTGCTCACGGAAATTCTAGTGTTCGATTTCCTTCATAGGTCATCTCAATCTCAATAGAATTGAGAGATTGGTGAAGAATGGACTTCATAAGTGAGTTAAAGAAATTCTTTACCAGTGTGCGAGTCTTGCCTTGAGGGTAAGATGACTAAACGACCTTTACTGGAAAAGGATAACAGCTAAGGGAGGCCTATTGAGTTTTAGTTACATTCCTAACCTTTGTGGTCCTATGAATGTTGAGCCCGAGGCAGCTATGAGTATTTTATTAGTTTTTACTGATGATTACTCCAGGTGCAGTATGGTTTATCTTATGTAACGGAAGTCTGAATCCTTTGAAAAGTTTTCAAAGAAGTTACAAGGCTTGAAGTTGAAAAATACATTTGGATAGACGGATTAAAACACTTCGATCGAAATCGAGGTGGGAAAGTTTTTGGACTCGACATTTCCATGACCTATTGATAGAACGTGGAAATCATTTCCAAATTCTCAGCACCGGGTACACCTCAGCCAAAATGGTGTAGCGGAGAGGAAAATAGGACCTTGTTGGACATGGTTTCGTCGATAAATGCAGTACGAATCCCTTACGAACTCGTTTTGGGGTTTCGCTAGTGGAGGACTGCATATACATTACTTAATTGTGTTCCCTTCCAAGATGTGCGCGAAGAACACCTTTGGAGTTGTTGGAATGGGTGTAAAGCTAGTTTACGTCACTTCCGCATTTGGGGGTTGCCCTGCACATTTGTGCTTGAGGGCTCAATCCCAAGAAGTTGGAAACCCCCTACAGTCGAGGTTGTGCCTTCTTTGTAGGGCTACCCCAAAGGTACACTGAGGGAGTTTAATTTTATGATCTGCAAGAAGGAACAATAGGGTGCTTTGTTGCAACGAACGCTACTTTCCTGGAGGAGTCATATAAGAAGCCAAACAGTCCACGAAGTAAAGTCGATTGCGTAAGCGTTCCAATGAAACTACTGAAACTTCAACAAGAGTTATTGAAGAGCCTACTATATCAGCAAGAGTTAATTGACTGGAAGTTTCATCTAAGTAGATCAGTTCTACTCAAGAGTCGAGGAATCTCGATGTAGGTAAGAGGGTTGCGAACCCGCCTGTTCGCTATTTGGGGCTACATGAAAATCCTACTGTTGTAGGCAGATGGGACGTTGCAGGGACCATTCTGTTTATCAGGAAGGCAATGGGGATGTTGAACCGGATATGAATGGGTCAAAGACATGGATCTCGAGATAGGAGCTCGATGTACTTCAACTTCAGTATGGGATCTTGTAGAATTCAGTTCCTTGATAGGGTAAGCAACCTATAAGGTTGTAAATGGATCTACAAGTGCAAATAGGGTGGTTTGATGGGAAGGTTACAAACCATCAAGGCTCAACTATTGGCAAAGGTTTTATACCCGGGTAGAGGGAGTCGACTATGAGGAGACTTTCTCACCTGTTTGCTTATGTTAAGTAGATCTGCATCCTCCTGGTCCATTGCCAGCTTATTATATTATGAGATTCTTGGAAATATGGACATCAAGATGGCCTTTGTGAATGGCAATCTTAGGAGACATAATGGTTTCAACCCCGAGGGATTCCATTAGCCCAAGGTCAAGAGCAAAAGGTTTGCAAGCTGAATCGTCTATTAATGGGCTGAAACAAGCGTCTAGATCTTGCGAACATACGGTTTGATTACTAACGATCAAATTCATATGTCTTTGACTGAGGAAACATTGGAGAACCTTGTGTCTACAGAAGATCATCAACGGCTTCAAGTAGTCTTTCTTGTAATGCTGTACGTAGAAAAACGGATATACTACTCATTTGGGAATGATGTAGGGTCTTATCCGACTGCCAGTTTAAGAAACTGGCTAGCGACCCCAATTCCAAATTTGAAAAGATTTGGGTAGAGGCGTCGGTTTGTTAATAGGTATACAGATCTTTTCGGATTCATAAGAACAAATTGGCTAGCACTTTCTTAGGCATCGTATATTAACCACAGATGTTGCTCAAGTATCGATAGCAAGGACTCAAGAGGGGCCTACTGCCATTTAGCATGGAGTCACTTTGCTCTAAGGACATATGTCTTATGACGCACTCAAGAGGTTGAGGAGAGTTGAGACGGCTCCCATATGCGTTCTGTCAGTTTGGCAATTTGATGTACGCGATGCTCTATACTCGTCTAGGACATCTGCTACGCTGTGGGCATGAGTCAGTAAGGTATCAGCCTAAAACCTAGGCCAGGGTCATCTGAACTGCAAGTTGAAGAAACATTCCTCAAGTATCTTCGGAGAACGAAGGACTATATTGCTCGTGTATGGAGATCTAGGATTTTGATCCTTACTGGACACACGGATTCTGACTTTGCAGACTGATTAAGGACTTTCGCAAGTCCACATCAGGGTCAGTCTTCTCTTAACGAAGGAGCTGTAGTGTGGCCGAAGCACTAAACAGAGGTTGTATCGTCGGCTCCACTATAGAGGCAAAGTACCGTAGCGGCTTCGCTAAGCTACTTAAGGAGGGCTCGTCTGGCTCAGAAAGTTTCTTTGACAGGACTGGAAGTTGTTCCAGATATGTTTTAGGCCTATTACCCTATATTGTGATAATTAGGTGGGGCAGCTGCGCGAAACTCCAAGGAGCCGAGGAGTCACAGGCCGCAGCACAACACATAGGAGTGAAAGTATCATCTTGATCCGCTGAGATTAGTGCATCAAGCGGACGTTGATTGTCAACGGGAAGACTCGCTTTCGAAGGCACAATGTTGCTGACCTCGTTTGATGAAGGGCTCTCACAGCTTACCAGTGTTGAGAGTCACCTACGAAGCTATGGGTACTACAGGATCGCCCATGGCTGCATTAGGGGCAATGGGAGATTTTCTTTGTACTGGACTTATGTCCTAGTTTATTATTTTTGCTTTACTATTTTTTTCATGTACACAACCCACTTCGCTTTAGGACAAGTGGGAGATTGGTTGGCGGTTAATTGCCCTAAAGTCTCGTGACCTGAGTTTATTAAACTTTTTGTACGAATGCTTGTGTGATATAATATATGATATTTACTTCACATTTTGAATTTCGCTCAGTTATATGTTTCTTTGCTTTACCACAAAACCAAATAAACATAAAATCCCTGGTTATCTGTTATGTAACTTAAAGATGTAATGTGGTGACACACACAATAGATCATGTCTTGAGTGATAAACCAAAATGGTCTGCAATATATGATATAGGCAGGGAAAACCTTATCTCTGCGTAATGCTACGGATGCGACCCGCTTTGTGGACTGGTCACAAATGTTATAAACTTATTACCAAATGTCTGATCCTGCATCATTTATTGTAAGGGACCATGCCAAAGTAGGGGCATCCTATACAAGAGTTGTATAAAAGACCGACCCACGAAGTGTTAACGTCTCGTTATGTAACACCATTCATGATAAAGACTTTCACTTTACTTCTAGGGATGACCTAAGTAACCATGACCTTAAATCCGGCAGTGAGTAGGGAAAACTCTTGCCATTGAGGGTTGGTTCTTTTGATTTGTATGGGTGCAAATGGCCAGGATCCCGATTCAAACCCTACCATTTTGCGGAATTTCGTCTACTTTGAGAAGCTGGGAACTCAGCTACACAAGATGGAATTCACTCCTTTCCTGAAAGCAGGGCAAGTAGATAGATAGCTCCCTTAAGGGCCGATTCTAGGGCTTGAACAATTGTGCCACACACACCTTCTCTGGGCCCCAGAGGTTGTTCACAACATAGTTGGACTATTGTTGGTATTTGTTCATTAAAGAATTAGTTGGTACTTAATGGAGTGAGAGTAACTACAGGAGCAAAACAGTAAATTGGTCCAACACTTACGAGCATCCTGTTGAAGGTCATCGTAACTCATGATTGGTTATATCCGATTGGACACAGAAATATATCCTGTGGTAAAGAAGAATTCGATTGTTGTTCCTTTAGTTGGAATGCCTGGCAGTTAAACGATGGTGGATCTCGTGGGCCTAAAAGTTTAGTCAGCTATCACGTACCGTTGAAGCTCTCAGCCACAGGTCCATTAGGTCCCCGGAGGTAGCTTGGATAAAGTCGAGAATAATTTTTTAGCGTCAGTTTGAAATATTCAAATTGATAAGAGGGAGTTCGATTATTATATGATATAATTGGACTAGTTAATTATATATGATATAATTGGACTAAAATGTATGAGATACATTATTTTTGGAAGAAAATTAGATATAATAAATGATTTTATCCAAAGTAGAGGGAAAATTCTCTTGATCGTGTGTTAGTGCGCGGAGAATCTTGAGAGTCGGATGTAAAATCGAAGTTATAAAATGAAAATTTGTTTCATTTTGGTAAAAAGTTCATAAAATTCGCAATCGGTGGGAAAACGTAAACGATCCCTAGTTTGATGAGCCTATACGGTAGTTGCTCCATTTCGTCATAAACGTCGCCATTACCAGCGCCTAAACGATCGCACGTCTGTCCCTAAAAACGATCGCACGCCTGTCCCTAAACGGATCACTTAGCAACTAAATGACGCATAGTATGTCGCATTTTCTAAAAAAAAATCGTTCTACCTTTTCACTTAAAATGAATCGCTTTAGTAAAACCTACACGATCATGGTAGCTTCTTCAAACGATAAGCACCCTTTGCTATACGATAGCCTTTCTCTCCTACTTGCTTTATCGTCTACACGATTTTTTCTTTCTCCCGACCTTCTACCAAATTTTCACCAAAGGACCACCACTTTTCAGATTCTCACTCCAAGAATC
>NC_052357.1:55387292-55448261 GCF_009727055.1 Benincasa hispida
CCAAGGGCTTCAATTGGTTGTGTTATCCCTACTGTTTATTTGTTCATGACTGTTTGTGTAGACGATCGTGTTGCTGCTGCCGACTGGTTTGCTGGGCGATAGAGTTCGCATAGAGGTTCTTTCGTTATTTCTGAGTTAGACATTTGAAGAAAGTCTTCAATTGGTATGAGAACTCTTTCCCTTGTAATTTTATTGTTCGAAGCATGTCGTTAATTAGTGTTAATTTGCATAACTATTTGTTGGAATGTATATGTTGTATTTCGGTCACAATGAAATCGAAAAGATCCAAATGCGCTCATGAATGCTCTTCGGTAAGTGTTCCTTCAATAACTTGTAGTAATACAAATTATTGTTACTTTCAAGTTAGAAAAATCAGTGTCAATTGATGGAAAACATCTTATCATTAAGTAAAAATTTGGCAAAATACCTTCCTTACGCCGGACAATTGAAAAACTAAGATTTGTATTATATCGAGCACTAATCTATTGAAAATGTAGGAAATAGGCAAAGAAAACAAAGGAATTGAAGTCCTTGTGTCGAAGCTGTTGGGGTTGATGCTCTAAATCTCGTAGATCCTGTAGTTTGTAATTGTGATGTACAAACGATTTATTTATTTAATAAAATATGCGACATTTTATTCGACAAGTAGCATTAGCCCACAAAACCAATAAACTACCATCCAAGGTTATCTTCTATAGCTTAAACATGTTTGTAGAGACATACAGGTGGATCATGTTTCAATGATAACCTAAATAGTATGTAGTAGATGGATAAGGCTGTATACCTTATCCTGGTGACGCTACGAATACAACCTCACAATTCCTTCAATTGGTATCCGAGCAATGGTTCTTGGTCCTAATTTTAATATATTCCAGGATTGAATTTATAGTTAATGGTGGATTCTGTACATTTATTGCATTTATGGTTGATGAATGTATGTGGAATGTAAATGCTTTGAAATTTTGGATGTTTCAGGATTATATGTTTAGTTTTATTGCATTTCATTACAAATTGGTTTGTAAGAACCCTGTGTTTTGGACATTTAATTGCAATAGAGTATGTAATTTCATTGTCCTATGTCGTTCATGCTGATTTTGGTGATTTTGTTTTAGAAAATGAGGCCCAAGTTGGAGCAGAATCGATGAAGATCGCGACTGTATAGTAGGCGATTATATAGCAGCATTGCAACGCTGTGATCAAGCGGATGGATCATTCTTTTTGTAGCATTGCAACACTCTGAGACAGAGAAAAATGAACCGATTCGCGCACGGTTCGATTCGTGGCTCAGTTGGTTCGCGTTCAGTTTGTTTAGTTCGAGTGGTTCAGGGGTGGTTCGGGTTTTGGGCGGTCCAGTTCGTGTTGTTCAAGGCCCGGTTCACTTGTTTGAACCGGTTTGACTATTAGTTGTAACAATTAGTTATTAAATTAATATAAATGTTATATTAATTTAATTAATAGTTTAGAGTCCAATCTCGGTCCATAAATTGCTATTTAAATTATGCATTTGATGTATGGTTTATTTTTTTTTTTATATATGTCATAATGTATGCCATATAATAAAATCCCACTATAGGTTATGCATTATTCATGCATCATTTACATTAAATGTTATAATATATAGTTGCATGATTTAATTTTATAACATGCCCATGTATCATATCATATAAGTGTTATAAAATATGTATGCGTGCATTAATAATATAACTATGCATCATTTATTTTATAAGGGTTATAATATATAGTTGGGATGTATGGATGTATGTAAGTTATTAATTATTTCATTACTTTAGTATATATAACTGTTATGTATGTTAAGTAATAAAATGAAAATTGCATGAAGTATAACGCTATTTTAGATAATTTTATAAATGTTATAATTTTATTAAATATGTCATTCAATGCAATGTATGGTTTTAATTTGTTTCATTTACTTTATAATTGTTATAATTAAATGAAATTAAAAATTAAAAATCAATAATTCAGAATTGCATAAAAACTTATATTCAAATCATTTTTAAAAATAATTTTAAAATATGATTCACATAGACTTAAGATCACAAAATTTCTATTGAGAATAGAAATTAGTTTAATCTTTTAATGAGTTTAATATGTTTAAATTGGTTTATTTTAAATTTGTAACAAATGTATCTATAAAAGACCTTTTGTCTAAGACTAGTTCTGTCCAAGCTGGGGTATTTAGGTTGACGGAAACAAAACACCCCTACCTAGGAACTGATTTGGAAAGTTGAATTAAATAGAGTTGCTACAAGCATGCAATTATTGATTAAATTGTGTAATAAACATTAATCAAAGTTGTTTAACTATACAAAGTAAGTGTTACTTTTCGGCAAATTTAAACAATCACTTAGTAAAAATAAGTAGTTGTATTTTTTAAAGTTAAATTAACCCTAGATAAAACACTCAGTAGGAGGAAAATGGGGGATATGATACTTCATTTTTCCTTTTCACGTTTCTCCCTCAAAGTTCACATTGTGAGATCTATATTCGGCCTCGAGGCACATTTGCTTGTGTTCCCCTACAGATGGTGTTTGTATAGGTCAGTACCAAGGTGAATGGAGAGAGTGTTTAAGTGGGAGTAAGATGTATGTCAACACATCCCACGGTCTCTCTCATTAGTTTGTAGCAAATTTTCATGCTCGGCCTTGAGACACCTTTGCTTGTGTCCCCCCACGGATGGCATTTGCATGACTCTTTACTCAAAACTCCAACGATGGATAGAGTTGTTTGTTTTTTTTTTTTTTTTTTGTCCTAATTGATTTTTCCCTATAGTTGGCTCATTGGGGTAGAACTCTAGAATCTAAAATGAGGGGTTACACTTATAAGAAAGTATTAAGCTAGTTTTACTGTTACTGGACCAAACAATGGTGACTAATAGTTATAGTAACAAGGAGTTGTTTTGTATATTGGTTGAGATGCTCTCATTTCAATGAAGAGGTACCTGATCACCCTATGGTGGCTTTTACCCTGCCTCACTGAAACATCATTGCAAAATAGATGTCACATACAGTGCATTAATTTATTTGCTAAATTTGATTGATTTTTCTAATTGGGTAATGCTTGAAAACTAATAAAAATAAATTGTATGTTTTAGTAAATTTACAAAATGACTTCCGTTACATTAAATATGCTCGTCGTCGATAAGTTAACAAACGATAATTATATCACTTGGAAGAACACGATTAGTATAGTTCTAATCATCAATGACCTGAGATTTGTCCTGGTGGAGAAACGTCCTCCAATACCAGCTCAAAATGTCGCTTGAAATGTTCGGAAGGCGTACGAGCATTGGGTACGGACAAATAAACAGGTCCGAGCATATATCTTGGGAAGCTTTTCTAAAGTCTTAGCCAAGAAGTACGAGCCCATGGTTATTGCTCGTGAGATCATAGAGTTCCCAAGAGGAATGTTCGGACAACCGTCTGCTTAGCTCAGGCATGACGCTCTTAAATTCATCTACAATGCTCGTATGTAGGAAGGGGCATCTGTTCGAGAACACATTCTCAACATGATGGTCCACTTTAACGTGGCGGAGATGAATGGGTCTGTCATCAATGAGGTCAGTTAGGTTAGCTTCATTCTGGAAACTTTACCTGAAAGTTTCCTACAATTTCGTAGTGATGTTGTTATGAACAAGATTGACTACAACCTGACCACCTTTCTCAATGAGATATAGACTTTTCAATCCTTGATGAAAGTCAAGGAACAGAAGGGAGAGGCAAATGTTGCCTCGTTCTCTAAAAAGTTCTTCAGAGGTTCGACCTCGAGAACTAAGTTTGTAGCTTCCTCTTCTAGCACCAAAAAGTGGAAGAAGAAGAAAGGTGGAAAGAGGAAAGCTAACCCACCAACTGCTACCCAGAAGGGCAAGAAGGCCAAGGCTGCAAAGGGAATTTGTTTCCGTTGCAACCAAGAGGGATATTGGATGAGGAATTGTCCCAAATACTTGGTAGAAAAGAAGAAGGCCAAGCAAGGTAAATATGATTTACTTGTTTTGGAGACTTGTTTAGTGGAGAATGATGATTCAGTTTGGATAATAGATTCATGCGCCACTAACCATGTTTGTTCTTCATTACAGGGAATTAGTTCCTGACGACAATTAGAAGCTGGGGAGATGACTATGCATGTAGGAACTGGGCACGTCATCTCAGTTACTGCAATGGGAGGACTTCGACTTGGTTTATAGAAACTGTGTATTATATTAGATATTGTATATGTGGTTCCAAGTTTGAAAAGGAACCTTATTTCTGTAACTGCTTTCTTTAACAGAACTACTCTTTATCATTTAATGTAAGTAAAATATTTGTTTACCAAAATGGTGTATATATTTGTTCTACAAATCCCGAAGATAATTTTTATGTGTTAAGACCGTTAGAAACTAAAGCTCTCCTTCATACTGAACTGTTTAAAACTGCATTAACTCAAAATAAAAGAAAGAATTTCTCCTAAAAAAAATGTCCGTCTTTGGCACCTAAGATTAAGACACATAAATCTCAATAGGATTGAGAGATTGGTCAAGAATGGACTTCTAAGCGAGTTGAAGAAAATTCTTTACCTGTATGTGAGTCATGCCTTGAAGGCAAAATGTCTAAAATATATTTTATTGGAAAAGGTCATAGAGCCAAAGAACTCTTGGAACTTGTACTCAGACCTCTGTGATCCGATGAATGTTAAGGCAAGAGGATTGAATATTTCATCACTTTTACTGATGATTATTCTAGATATGAGTATGTTTATTTAATGCAACATTAGTCTGAAGCCCTTGAAAAGTTCAAGGAGTACAAAGTTGAGGTTGAAAATGCATTAAATAAAACGATTAAAACATTTTGATCTGATCGAGGTGGAGAGTATTTGGATCTAAAATTCCAAGACTATTTGATAGAGCATGGAATTGTTGAGGTTGATTCGTAAATCTCATGGGGTCATCTAGTTTGTAATTGTATTATAAAAACATTTTATTTATCTAATAAAATATGTGATGTTTTATTTGGCATTTAGTTGCATTAATCCACATACCAATAAACTAACATCTAAGGTTATCTTGTAGCTTAAACATGCATGTAGAGACATACGCATGGATCATGTTTAGGTGATAACCTAAATGGCCTGTAGTAGATGGATAAGGCTGATACCTTATCCTCGTGACACTATGAGTATGACTCGCTCTGTAGATGTTACAATTGTTGTAAAGTGATCCAAATGATCTAATCTGATCATTCATGTGGAAACATGTGAGCGGAGGTATTCTATAAGGTGTTTGTATAAGACCGGACCAAGAAATGTTTAGTCTCATTATATAACACTGTTCATAATAGAGACTTACATTTCACTAGGATGACCATAGGTAACATGACTTGAATCCTGAGTAAGTTGTGAAACTCCTACCTATGAAGGCGATCCTTTGATTTGTATTGGAACAGTGGCCAGATCACCGACTCAATAAGCCTGCCATTTTGGGGATTCGTGTGATTGGGGAGTTGGGAACATAGCTACACAAGAGGAATTCACCCCTTCCCCAATGTCGGGGTAAGTAGATAAGTTACTCTCTTAAGGGCTGATTCTAGGGCTTGAACAATGTGATGTTATACCCTCTCCTGGCCCGAGAGGAGTTTGGTCATTGTTGGACTATGATTTTTTGTTCATTAGAGGGATCAATGGTACATAAGAAGTTAGATGAAACTACAGGAGCAAAACGATTATTTTTTGTCCAGCTGTACTTACGAGCAATTTGTGAAGAGTCATCGTACTGTTGACTGGCTATATCCAATGGACACAGAAATATATCTGTAGTGCGAAAAGTGCAGCTGTTAGTCTTTAGTGAAGTGCTCGACAATTAACAGATGGTGAATACTTTAACTAAAGAAGTTTAATTAATTATTCATGTAACGTTGAAACTTCAAGCTACAGGTCCATGAGGTCCCCTCTGTAGCTCAACGAGAATTAATGAGAATAAATTTTTGGATTAATTTGAATTGTTCAAATTGATTGTGGAAATTAATTATATGTGATATAATTGATTTAATCCAATTATATGTGATATAATTACTATAATATATTTGATACATTATAATATAAACTTTATTTGAGAGAAAATAAATATTTGAATATGATTCAAATATTAATTATGTGAAATGGATTCATATAATTAAATTTAATAAAAATGTGATTTATATTAAAAGCCATTGGTGAGAGAGAATTGAAATATAGGTTATATGTTATATTTTATATAACATATATTTTAATATATGTTATATGATAAGGTAGTTATCATATAAATATATATATTAATTGATTTACTAAAAATAAATTATTTTATTTAATTAAAATTTTTAAAAATCATTTTAGGGAGGGAGTTGTAACTCCCTCCCCCACTTTTCTCTCCTCTACGTGATAGCAGGAAGGTAAGAGATAGTGTTTTTTCTTCCTAGAGTTTTTTCACAAAAACGAGAGTTTTTTTTTTTTTTTTTTTTTTTTTTTTTTTTTTTTTAAAAAAAAAGGGTTTCTGAGAAATTTCCTTCCTCTTCATCACTTCTTATCATCTCTCTAAAAAATTCCCTCATCCAAAATTGTCAGAGCCCACACCTCGTAAATTCTCATCTAGAGAATAAGTGGTAATTTTGTGGTAGTGTCCTTTTTTTATCAAGGGATTCTTCTTGAAGATTGGTCTTCAAAGGTAAGGATTTCTAAACCCATTTTACTTTTCTGTAATTCTCCAAGCATGCTGTATTTTTCTTCAATTAAATGCATATTGTTTCTTGTATCTGTAAAATTCTCAATTCTGTAAATTATGGGATTTAGGTTCGATCTCATTTTTGCTCAAAGACCTTCAATGGTTCCTTCAGGAATTGTATCCCAACTCTCAGCATCTAGTACACCTCTGCAAATTGGTGTATCAGAAAGGAGAAATTGAACCTTGTTAGACATAGTTCGGTCTATGATGAGTTATGCTTCCTTACCTGACTCGTTTTGGGGCTATGTAGTACAAACTGCAACATACATTTTAAATCATGTTTCTTCCAAGAGTATTATTGGCACACCTTTGGAATTATGGAATGGTCGTAAAGGCAGTTTACACCATTTTAGAATCTAGGGTTGCCCAAAAAATGTGCTTGAGGCAATTCCTAAGAAATTAAAACCTTATTTAAAATTTGCCTATTTGTAGGTTACCATAAAGGAACGAGAGGTGGTTACTTTTATGATCCTAAGGATAATAAGGTGTTTATGTCGACAAATGCTACCTTTTTAGAAGAGGACCACATAAGGGAGCATAAGCCTCGTAGTAAAATCGTGTTGAATGAGTTTTCCAGTGAAACTACTGAACCTTCAATAAGAGTTGTTGAAGGGCCCAATACATCAAAAAGAGTTGTTGAAGTTGGTTCATCTAGTAGGTCACATCTACCTCAAGTGTTGAGGAAGCCTCGACGTAATGAGAGGGTTGTGAACCCACCTATTTGTTATATGGGTTTAATAGAAATCCTAACTATCATAGCTGACGAAGATGTTGAGGATCCGTTGTCTTATAAGAAGGCAATGAAGGATGTTGACAAAGATGAATAGATCAAAGCTATGGATCTTGAAATGGAGTCTATGTACTTCAATTCAGTTTAGGATCTTATAGATCAACTTGATGGGGTAAAACATATAGGTTGTAAGTGGATCTACAAGAGAAAATATGGTACTGATGGGAAGGTACAAATCTTCAAGGCTAGACTTGTTGCAAAGGGTTATACCCAAGTTGAGGGAGTCGACTATGAGGAGACTTTCTCACTTGTTGCCATGTTGAAGTCTATCTGGATACTCCTGTCCATTGCCCCATATTATAACTATGAGATTTGGCAAATGGATGTCAAGACTGCTTTTCTGAATGGCAATCTTGAAGGGACCATTTATATGGAGTAGCCTGAGGGATTCATAACCCGAGGTTAAGAGCAAAAGGTTTGCAAGCTTAATTAGTATATTTATGGATTGAAGCAAGCTTCTCGATCTTGGAATATAAGATTTGATACTACGATAAAATCTTATGGCTTTAATTAGAATGTTGATGAGTCTTATGTTTACAAGAAAATCATCAACAATTTAGTAGCTTTTCTTGTGCTGTATGTAGAAAATATCCTACTTATTAGGAATGATGTAGGTATGCTGACCTAAATTAAGAATTGGCTAGCGACCTAATTCCAAATGAAATATTTGGGAGAGGTGCAATTTGTTCTGGGAATTCAGATCTTTAGAGATCGAAAGAACCAAACACCAGCCTATCTCAGGCATCGTGCATTGACAATGCTTGTCAAGTTTTTGATGCAGAACTCCAAAAGAGTTTACTCCCTTTCAGACATGGAATTATTTTGTCTAAGAAAAAGTTTTCTAAGACACCCCAAGAGGTTGAGGAAATGAGATGAATCCCCTATGCATTGGCTGTTGGTAGCCTGATGTATATGATGTTATGTAGTAGACCTGACACCTGCTATATAGTGGGAATAGTCAGTAGATATCAGTCTAATCCAGGATTTGATCACTGGACCAATATTAGAATATCCTCAAGTTTCTACGAATAATGAGGGATTACATTCTCATGTATAGTTCTAAGGATTTAATCCTTACAGGATACACGGACTCTGATTTCCAGATTGATAAGGATTCTAGGAAATCCACATTAGGATCGGTGTTCACTCTTAACGGAGGGGTAATAGTCTGATGGAGCACCAAGCAGGGGTGCATTGCTAACTCCACTATGGAGGCTGAGTACATAGCGGCTTGTGAAGCTACTAAGGAAGCTATGTGGCTTTGGAAGTTCCTGACTGATCTGAAAGTGGTTCCAGACATGTCTAGGTCCATCACCCTTTATTGTGATAATAGTGGTGTTGTGGCTAATTTCCGAGAGCCTAGGAGTCACAAGCACGGAAAGCACATAAAGCGAAAGTATCATCTCATTTGAGAGATTGTGCATCAAGGGGACGTGATCGTCATGCAAATAGATTCAGAGCACAATGTCGTTGATCCATTTACAAAGACCCTCATGGCTAAGGTGTTTGAGGGTCACCTGTAGAGTATGAGTTTACGGGACATGCCACATTTAGTCTAGAGCAAGTGGGAGATTTTTTATTGGACGCGTATTATGCCCTAGTTTACTCTTTAGTATACTTTTATATTAGTGTGACTTTTATGATGTACACCCCACTAGCTTTAGAACAAGTGGGAGATTATTAGGGTTGATGTCCTAAATCTCGTGGATTTTGTAGTTTGTAATTGTAATGTACAAATAATTTATTTATTTAATAAAATATGCAATATTTTATTCGATATTTGGTAGCATTAACCCACAAAATCAATAAACTAATATCCAAAGTTATCTTCTGTAGCTTAAACATGTATGTAGAGACATACAGGTGGATCATGTTTTAGTGATAACCTAAACGGTCTGTAGTAGATGAATAAGCTAAATATCTTATCCTGGTGACACTACGAATACGACCCACTTTATAGATGTTACAATTGTTGTAAAGTGTTACAAATGATCTGATCCTGATTATTCATGTGGAAACATGTGAGCGGGGGTGTTCTATACAAAAGGGTTTGTATAAGACCGGACTATGAAATGAATAGTCTTATTATATAATGTCATTAATAATAGAGACTTACATTTCACCAGGATGACTATAGGTAACATGACTTGAATCCTGAGTAAGATACGAACTCCTATTCATGAAGGCGGTCCTTTGATTTGTATGGGTGAAAGTCGTCAGATCATTGATTCAATAAACCTACCATTTTGGGGATTCGTCTGATTAGGGAGCTGGGAACACAGTTACACAAGACGGAATTCACTTCTTCCTTGATGTCGGGGTAAAAAGATAAATTGCTCCCTTAAGGGTTGATTCCGAGACTTGAACAATATGACACCACACCCTCTTTTGACCCGAGAGGGGTTTGGTCATAGTTGGACTATGACTTATTGTTCATTAGAGGGATCAGTGGTGCTTAAGAAGTTAGATGTAACTATAAGGGCAAAACGGCAATTTTGGCCAAATTGTATTTACCAGCAATTTGTGAAGGGTCATCTCACTGTTGACTGGTTATATCCAATGAATATAGAAATACATCTTCGGCGAAGAATGTAGTTGTTGGTTTTTAGTGGAGCGATCAATAGTTAGCGGATGTTGAATAATTTAATTAAAGGAGTTTAATTAATTATTCAAGTATCATTGGAGTTTCAATCTACAGGTCCATAAAGGCCCATTTGTAGCTCAATAGGGATTTATGAGAATCAATTTTAGATTAATTTGAATTGTCCAAATTAATTGAGAGAATTAATTATATGTGATATAATTAATTTGACTTAATTATATATGATATAATTAATATACTATATTTCATACATTATAATATAAAGTTTATTTGAGAGGAAATAAATATTTGAATATGATTCAAATATAATTATATGGATGAGATTCATATAATTAAATTTAGTATAAATGTGATTCATATTAAATAATATGCACGTATGAGAGAAATAAAAACTATAGGTTAATTGTTATATACGATATATAACATATGGTTTAATATATATTATATGATAAGTTAGTTATCATATAAAAATATATATATAATTTTTATTATATTTGTTAAAAAATTAAAATTAATTTTGAGTTTAATTTTGAGGGGGAGTTATAACTCCCTCCCCTCATTTCTCTCATTAGACATGCGTGTGTTGATGGGCAGAATCATCTGTATCGTCTTCTTCTTCACAGAGAAGTAAGAAGGTGTGATTTTGTTTCTTCCTAAGAAATTTCTCTCTAAAAAAACATCAATCCCTCTTCCCAAAATTATCAGAGCCCACACACTATTGATATTCTCACCCTATCCTAAGGAGAATGAAACTTTTGTGGTACTGGCCATCTTGGATCATGATTGTTCATGATCGAAGAAGAGGAAATTTGTGAAGAATGGTTCTTCAAGGTAAGTTTCTGGATTTCTAAACCTAATTTCATCTTCTCCTTCTTCCATGCATGCTGAAATTTATGAAATTTTTCATAATTTTGTTATGTAAAATTTTTGTTCTATGAAAAAATAATTTGGACCGATCCTCACTTCCGCTACGATACTTCACAATTCTTTCAGCATATAATTAATTTGAACAATTCAAATTAATCCAAAATTAATTAATTCTTATTTAACTCTTATTAAGCTAGCAAGGGGACCTTCTGAACTTACATAATAAAGGTCCAATGATACGAAATTAGTTAATTAAACTCTTTAATTAAATTAATCAGACTGTCAATCACTCCATTAAAAATTGACAGCTGCACACTTCGTATTGTAGATATATTTCTGTGTCTATGGATATAACCAATCAATAACAAGTTGACCTTTCACAAATTGCTTATAACTATAGCTGGGTCAAATTACCGTTTTGCCCCTATAGTTACATCTAACTACTTAAGTACCATCAATCTCTCTAATGAACAATTAGTTATAGTCCAATTATAACTAGTCCCCTCTCTACCATTGAGAGGGTAAGGGCCCTCATTGTTCAAGACCCGGAGTCAGCTCTTAAAAGAGTAATTCATCTACTTTCCAAATGATCGAGAAGTAGTGAATTTCATCTTGTGTAGTTGTGGTTCCAGCTTCCCACTCAAAAAAATCTCCAAAATGGTATGCATATTGAGTCGGCAAACCTAGCCACTCTCACCTATATAGATCAAAAGATTTCCCTAGTAGGCAGGAGTTCACAACTCACCTAAGATTAAATTCAAGTTACCTATAGTCATCGCAATAAAATGTAAGTCTTTTCAAATAACAATGTTATAAAGAAAGACTAATCATTTCTCAGTCCGATCTTATGCAAACTCTTTATATATGATAGCTCCACTCACATGTCTCCACATGAATGTTAGGATCAAATCGTCTGTAGCACTTTAAAACTATTATAACAATTATAAAGTGGGTCGTATCCATAATGTTACCAAGATAAGGTACCCAACCTCATCTATATACCATAGACCATTTAGGTTATTATTTAAACATGATCCACTTGTATGTCAACCACATACATGTTTAAGTTACATTAAATAACTTTGAATCTTGTTTATGGATTGAATTATACAATTCTAAGTATCAAATAAAATAAGTCCTTATTTTATTAAATAAATGAATTTCGTTTTATATATTACAAACCATGAGATTTAAGACATAACTCTCAACAGAAGAAACTTACCCTTGAAGATTCTTCTTCTCATAACTCCTCTCCACGAAACAAAACAATACAAACTGGATCTCCCTCAAACTCAACGTGTTATAACATCTTCCGCGAATAGAACATATCACAAGGGACACCACCACTTGGACTTCCTTGCTATGCTCAAGCAAGGAATACAAATTGTGGGATTTTCTTTAGGTTTGGAAAAGGAAGGAAACTTACAGAGAGGATTTGAGAGAGACTTTGTGTTTATTTAAAAAAAATGTGTTGCTTCTGTGTAACTTTTATGGAACATACTTCCCTTGAGAATCCACAAGAGAATGGTCAAATTCTGTGAAACCCGGATTTCTATGTTCCTTACTTAAGCAAGGGATAAAAGGAATTAACTAAGTGAAAGTTAAATCCTAAGTTAAGGGGAGGGAAATTTCTAAGTGTTAAGTAGATTTTTCTTTGAATAAATTAAGTTGAGCTTTAATTGGTAAAATTGTGATGAAATTTGTATAATAAGTAGGATGATGAAACAACTAGCATGCAATGGGGATTCGAAAAGAAAAATATGGATTTGAGTTGGGAAGTCGGAGAAAAATAATAAGTAGGTTGAGCTAGTGTGGAATAATATGGAATTTAAGTTTGGAAAATTTGGGGAAAAAATCGGTTAAGTATGGAGAAATTAGGTGAAGTGCATTATGGCTGAAGAACTAAGAAAAATATGGGAAATTATTTTGGGGAAAATCTGGAAAAAAAACGTGTAGAAGTTGCACGGAGACAAACAATTCGCAGTAGCTAAGAGCGAGATCGTTGAGAGCGAGATCATTGAGATCGAGACCAGCGAGATCATTGAGAGCAAGATTTTGAGCAAGAAAGATTAAAGAGGGCGAGAAAGCTGGAGAGAGCGAGAGTGGAGAGAAAAAGAGAAAGCTGGAGAGAGCGAGAGAGAGAGCGAGATTGGAGAGAGCAAGACCAACGAGATTGCTGAAGAGAGAGAGAGTGAAGAGAGCGAGATTTTGAGCGAGAAGGGGGGAGAGAGCGAGACCAGCAAGAAAGTGGGAGAGAGCGACAATGCTGAGAGTGGAGAGAGCGACACTGCTAAGAGTAGAAAGAGCGAGAGCACCTATGCGTTAGCCTTGCTTTGTCCGATTCGAACGTCACGCCCACACCTCGCCTATGCATTGAACGGCCGAGCAAGCTTCTGGGCGATGTATTTGGACGCGTTGGGGTGGATTATGCATTTAAAAACCCTAATTTGAATACAAAAAAAGCTTGAAGATGTAAGGGCAAACGTCAATTAAAATCTAGGTATCCGATTAAGAGAAATTCTTAAACCCTAAGAAATTATGTTGGATGCATTTGGGAAGAACACATTGAACCAAGGTGAAGTCAGCTTACGTTGATAAAGGGAGGATTAAACATTTGGCCATGTAGCCAAGTAGGTGCTGTCAATCCCCAAGAAATTTGAACACCTATAAATAGAGAGTTGGGATTTCATTTTCAAATCACACAAAAATCATAAATTTCGTAAAGAAAGTAGAGGGCAGTGAGGGTTCAGAGGAATGTGTCAACTTTGGACAAGAAGATCTTCCAATCTACTCGTGCGTTTGAAGTGATTCCAAAGCCATCTGAAAGCTCTGGAAGTCTAGTTTTTAGAGTAGGCTTCTGGAGGAAAAGACTCAAAGGAACTGGGCTGTAAGCTGAGAAGAAAGCAGAAGGGTCAGACTATCGAATCAGTCTCAGCCAGTCTTGAAGATTTTGAGATTCCGGCCAAACCACGAGGAATTATGAGCTGAAATTTTAGGGTAATATTCATGAGATATTTTAGAATAAGTTTGTAGAAGAAAGTATTTCCAAATAGGATTTGGAACTATGAGTAATCTAAGTCGAAAGTTGAATCAGGATTCTAGGGGTGAAAAAGGGACCCGAGGAGCTACTAGAGTGAAAAGTTCCTAAGAGTTCGAGGTGAGCAACTAAAATGTTTTTGAACTAAAATGTTTTTAAACTGTTTTGATTACAAACGTTTACAGAAAACATGTTTGCGAAAATCATTCTCATTCCCACTAATTTTATAAAGTAGTTTCCAAGCAAGTTTGAATTGTGATTTGAACCCATGCATATTTTTGAAAAACTATTTACATATGTATATGTATTGATTTTATCCAGCATGCATTACCATCTTTAAAGCCATGTTGTATATGTGTTATACTGTACATGCTTTAAAGAAAAGTTGTTTATAAATAATTTTGGTAAAATGTGATGCCGAAGTACAAGGAGAAGGCATCCACCCAACTAGATACTGAAGTACAAGGAGAAGTTATCTATTGGTACTGAAGTACGTTTGAGAAGGTACCAAGCCAACGGGATACTGAAGTACGTTGGAGAAGGTATTCTAGTAGCTCGATACTGAAGTACAAGGAGAAGGTATCTGAGCAGTAGTTTCTAATGTGGCCACAGGTGAATAAAGTCAGAGATTGAGCAAAAGGGTTCTCTCTGGACTAGCAGTCGGTGTTGGGATTATTTTACCAGTTATACAGTACTTTTATTTGAGAAATGATTTTACTGTTTTATGTTTAAAACAACTTTATATAATTTACGCTTGGAAAATATTTATGCTGCAAAAGTTTATAATTAAGATAAAACTATTTTCTGAAATTATGCATGAGAATTTACTATGTTTTCTCGGTCACTCACTGGGCGTAAGCTCACCCCGTTTTCAAATTTTTTTGTTTTTCCCTCCATAGGTAGCGGTCAAATACTCTGAAGACAGCTCAGTATCTGCTTTGCCACTAAAGAACGAAAAGACTTGTAATCGTTTGCTAGGTGGTTACTATTAAGATTGTACACATGTTACTATTGTTCATATAGAGACTAGGGATTGTGGGTTTTGGGACTTGTAAATCTAATGTTGTAAATACTCTAAATATATTAAGTTTCTAAGTTAATAAATTATGGGCCTACAGCTGTCCCATTGTATATAATTTGTATTTGGTATCAAAGTTATTTCGCAAGAGTTTTTAGGCAGTAAGTGTCAGCCTATGGGTTGATAACTGCTGCAGTCACGCCCTTCTCTAGGTTAAGAGGGTGATCTGGGGCGGGGTGTGATAGCTTGGTATCAGAGCATAAGTTTTTGGGACAATTGAGGAATTAGTTGATACCAACTTGGTATCAAAGGATGAGTTATACGTAAGTTTGGGAAAGATTTAAGCTAGCTTAGTACTAAAACATAAGACTTTGGGTGAAAGAGAGAGTTCATGCATTAGATTAAAGTCCCATAGATAAGTCCCTAACATGTGTACTTAATAACTAGGCAAAGATACTGAAGAAAAGAGGCAGACCGAGCAAGCAGACTGAGAAAAGGAATATTGACCCTACCAGTGGAGGTCCTAAGGTCTCATCAGACCCATATCCGAAAGGGAAAAGAATTAGAGACTAGTAGAACAGGAGGCAACTTCTGAAAACGAGTCTAGTACACCAAAAGTAGATGTAGAACCCCAGATGGAGGATCGAGTGTTCGATAGAATCACTCAAAAATTAGCGGCGAGTGTAGGATCGATTCAAAATGATCCAGAAAAAAAAGCTCGACGTCGAGAGGCTGAAAGCTTTAGGAGCCACGACGTTCGATAGAACCATAGATCCATTAGATGCTGAAATCTGGTTGGATTTGATTGAGACGTGTTTTAAAGTTATGAGATGCCTTGAGGACCTTAAGGTCGAGTTAGCGGCATTCTTGCTGCAAAAAGGGGCTGAGAAGTGGTGGAAAGTGATAGAGGCTAGAAGGAGTAGTTCATAAACTATGACTTGGTCTGAGTTTAGACAATTATTTGAGGATAAATACTATCCTAGTTCTTTTAAAGATGCAAAGAGGGAGGAATTCCTTAGGCTAACTCAGGGAGTGATGATGGTTGCTGAGTATGAACAAAAATTTACTAAGTTATCTCAATATGCCCTTTCGATCATTGCGGAAGAGAAGGAGATGTGTAGGAGATTTGAGAGTGGCCTAAGAAGAAAAATACGTACACCTGTTACCTCTACATTTAATTGGGTGAATTTCACTCAGTTAGTTGAGACTGCTATCCGAGTGCCTGAAGAAATAAGAAGTAAAAAATTTAGAGTGCCTGAAGAAACAAGAAGTAAAAAATTTAGATCCTTGTTCTCTAGACAGTCGGGGATAAGGATTTTGGGGGCATGGGCCAACAAAGTTTGAGTCGAAAGAAGTCCAGACCTATAGCTAAACAAAATGGTAGATCAATATCAGGTCATGCTAGTGAGTCGGTGGCTAGTATAGGGAGGAAGCCGCTGTGTGTAAACTATGGTAAACCTCATACAGGGGTATGCTACGGTAATAGGAATGTGTGTTTCCAGTGCGGACAAGCTGGGCATTTCAGAAGGGATTGTCCTCAGCTAAGTCGTGGAACACAAAATGAACAAAGACAAGTAACACAAACGGGGAACCAACCTAGAACGATCGGGACTAGAGGTGAGGGATCCGGTGTAGCTAAGCAGAAAGGGGTAGCTGGACGAACCCAACAGCAACCGCAGCAGCAACAGGGTAGAATGTACGCTATGACACACCAGGAAGCGGAAGAAGCTCCAGATGTCGTAACTGGTACGATAACTTTATGTAATCCGCTTATGCATTATTTGATCCTGGTGCTACACACTCATTCATATCTAGTATGTGTGTAATACATATAGATAAAATACCTGAACGTATGGATGAGGAATTATTTATCTCTACGTCTGTAGGAGATACTCTAGTGGTACATGAGTATTATAGGAATTGTGAAGTAATTCTTGGAGACCAAAGTTTTTAGGTCGACTTGATTCCATTAGAATTACTAGAATTTGATGTTATCTTAGGTATGGATTTTCTAAGTAAACATTATTCCACTATGGATTACTTTAGAAGAGAAATAGTGTTTAGAAAACCCGGTGAAAAAGAAATAACTCTGGTAGAAAGTAAAAGAATACTCCCAGGAAGTTTAATATCAGCGGTAAAAGCTAGAAAATTGTTGAGTAAAGGATGTGAATCCTATTTAGCATCTGTAGTAGTTTCTCAAGATAAGAAACTAAAACTTGAGGATGTACCTGTAGTACAAGAATTCTTAGATGTGTTCCCTGAAGAATTGCTAGGCTTACCGCCTGATAGGGAAGTGGAATTTACTATTGAGTTAATTCCTGGTACTGCACCTATATCCTAAGCACCATATAAGATGGCCTCAACGGAGTTGAAAGAGTTAAAAGTTCAATTACAGGAACTTGTGGATAAGGGGTACATTCGACCCAGTGTATCACCTTGGGGAGTGCCAGTCTTGGTTGTTAGGAAGAAAGACGGTACTCTTAAATTATGCATAGACTATAGACAGTTGAATAAGGTGACCATTAAGAATAAGTACCCATTGCCTCGTATAGATGATCTCTTCGATCAGTTAAAGGGAGCAACGGTGTTCTCTAAGATAGATTTGAGGTCAGGCTATCACTAGTTGAAGGTGAAAGACACAGATGTTCCTACTGCATTCAGAACTAGATATGGACATGTTGAGTTCCTAGTAATGTCGTTTGGATTGAAAAATGCTCCTGCGGTATTTATGGACTTGATGAATAGGATATTCCATTCTTATCTGGATCAGTTTGTGATAGTATTCATAGATGACATACTAGTGTATTCCAGTAGTGCGGAAAAACACAAAGAACATCTAAGGATGGTATTACAAACTTTAAGAGAAAGAAGTTATATGCCAAATTTAGTAAGTGTGATTTTTGGTTAAATCAAGTCATAATTTCTTGGGCATATAGTTTCAGCTGATGGAGTTAGTGTTGATTCCCCAAAAGATAGAAGCAGTAGTTAATTGGGAACGATCCTGAATGTAACCGAAGTACGCAGTTTTTCTGGGTTTAGCAGGTTATTATAGGAGATTCGTGAGGGTTTCTCTAAGATAGCCCTTCCATTGACAAACCTGACCAGAAAAGATGCGAAGTTTGAATGGTCGCCAAAATGCGAGCATAGTTTCCAAGTGTTGAAACAAAGGTTAGTATCAGCACCAGTATTAACTCTACCTAAACCAGGTAAGGGGTTTGAAGTTTATTGTGATGCATCCCGACAAGGAGTAGGATGTGTGCTGATGCAAGAGGGAAAAGTAGTAGCCTATGCTTCGCGACAGTTAAAGAAGCATGAATGTAATTGGACGCGTGACATTTAAATCCAATTGGACGCGTGACATTCAAATGTAATTGAATGACCGAGCAAGCTTCTGGGCGGTGTATTTGGGCGTTGAGGTGGATTATGCATTTAAGAACCCTAATTTGAATACAAACAAAGCTTAAAGACGTAAAGGCTAACGTCAATTAAAATCTAGGTGTCCGATTAAGAGAAATTCTTAAACACTAAGAAATTGTGTTGGATGTGTTTGGGAAGAACACATTGAACCAAGGTGAAGTCAGCTTACGTTGATAAAAGGAGGATTAAACATTTGGCCATGCAACCAAGTAGGTACTGTCAATCCCACAAGAAATTTGAACGCCTATAAATAGGGAGTTGGGATTTCATTTTCAAATCATATAAAAGTCATAAATTTCGTAGAGAAAGTAGAGGGCAGTAAGGGTTCAGAGGAATGTGTCAACTTTGGACGAGGAGGTCTTCCAATCTACTCGTGCGTTTGGAGTGATTCCAAAGCCATATGAAAGCTCTGGAAGTCTAATTTTCAGAGTAGGGCTACCGAAGGAAAAGACTCAAAGGAACTGGGCTGTAAGCTGAGAAGAAAGCAGAAGGGTCAGACTGTCGGATCAGTCTGGGCCAGTCTTGAAGATTTTGAGATTCCGGCCAAACCACGAGGAATTCTGAGCTGAAAGTTTAAGGTAAGACTTCTGAGTAATCTAAGTTGTAAGTTGAATCTAGATTCTAGGGGTGAAAAAGGGACCCGATGAGCTACTAGAATGAAAAGTTCCTAAGAGTTCAAGGTGAGTGGCTAAAATGTTTTTAAACTGTTTTGATTACAAACGTTTTACAGAAAGCATGTTTGCGAAAATAATTCTCATGCCCACTAGTTTTATAAAGTGGTTTCCAAGCAAGTTTGAATTGTGATTTGAACGCATACATATTGTTGAAAAACTATTTACATATGTATATGTATTGATTTTATCCAGCATGAGTTACCATCTTTAAAGCCATGTTGTATATGTGTTATACTGTACATGCTTTAAAGAAAAGTTGTTTATAAATAATTTTGGTAAAATGCGATGCCGAAGTACAAGGAGAAGGCATCTACCCAACTAGATACTGAAGTACAAGGAGAAGGTATCTATTGGTACTGAAGTACGTTTGAGAAGGTACCAAGCCAACGGGATACTGAAGTACGTTAGAGAAGGTATCCTAGTAGCTCGATACTGCAAGCATATAAGGAGAAAGTATCTGAGTAGTAGTTTTCTAATGTGGCCACAGGTGAATAAAGTCAGAGATTGAGCAAAAGGGTTCTCTCTGGACTAGCAGTTGGTGTTGGGATTATATTTACCAGTTATACAGTACTTTGATTTGAGAAATGATTTTACTGTTTTATGTTTTAAAACTGCTTTATATAATTTATGTTGCAAAAGTTTATATTTAAGATAAAACTATTTTCTGAAATTATGCATGAAAATTTACTTATTTTTTCGGTCACTCACTGGGGTAAGCTCACCCCGTTTTCAAATGTTTTTGTTCCCTCCCCCCCCCCCCCCCCCCACAGGTAATTGTCAAATTCTCTGAAGACAGCTCAATATCTACTCTGCCATTAAAGAACGAAAAGACTTGTAACCGTTTGCTAGGTGGTTACTATTAATATTGTACACATGTTACTATGTTTATTATGGGACTAGGGATTGTGGGTTTTGGGACTTGTAAATCTAATGTTGTAAATACTCTAAACATATTAAGTTTCTAAGTTAATAAATTGTGGACCTACAGCCGTTCCGTTGCATATAATTTGTATTTGGTATCAGAGTTATTTTGCAAGAGTTTTTAGGCAGTAAATGTCAGCCTAAGGGTTAATAACTGCTGTAGTCACGCCCTTCTCTAGGCTAAGAGGGTGATCTGGGGCGGTGTGACAAATTCCCTTCCTATCAACACATAATAACTCCCTTTGGGAGTTATTATTTTATTAATAATATATATTAAATATAATTTTAATAATTAAATATCATATATTTAATTTTATTTGAATCATATTCAAACATATAACTTATAGTTTTAATATGAATCTCATTCATATCAATTTTAACCTATAGTATTATATGAATCACATTTATATAATTAATATTTGAATTTCATTCAAATATATTATTCTCATATATAATATAATATAAATTATAAGTCACATTTATAATTAACTTAATATATTATAATGTATCAATATACATTATATTAGTCTGAATCTTATTCAAATTTTTATCTCACTTATATATAGAATTAATCATAAATTATATTTATAATTAATTATATATTATAATGTATCAATATACATTATAATTTATATTAATCACATTAACATAAAATTTTTCTTAAATAATTTTAACAATTCAAATTATTTCAAAACCATTTATTCCTTGTTTTATCCTTAGTGAGCTAGCAAGGGAATCTAATGGACTTACATATTAGAAGCTCCAATTTATAAGAGATTAATTAATTAAACTCTTTAATTAATTAATCAACATTCATTAAATGTAGGTCACTCCACTAAAGACTCACAACTGCACTCTTTGTACTATAGATATATAGTGTCCATGAATATAACCAATTAACAGTAAGTCAACCCTTCACGAATCGTCCGTAACTACAGCTGGACCAAATTGTCGTTTTATCCCTATAATTACATCTAACTCCTTATGTACCACTAATACATCCCTCTAATGAACAATTATTTATAGTCAAATTATAAACAAAACCTATTTCGAGCCGGTGAGAAGGTGAGGCACCTCATTTTTCAAGACTCGGAATCAACATTTAAGGGAGCAATTCATCTACTTATCCTAAAGATGGAAAGGAGTGAATTCCATCTTGTGTAGCTATGTTCCCAACTCTTAATTTGGAAAAATCCCCAAAATGGTAGACTTATTGAGTCGGCGAAACTGGTCACTCTTACCCATACAAATCAAAGGATTGCCTTCATAAACAAGAGTTCATAACCTGCTCAGGATTATGGTCGAGTCAACTATGATCATCCTATTGAAATATTAATCTCTTCAAGTAATGATGTAATGATGTTATAAAGAGAGACTAATTATTTCGCAGTTCAGTATTATAAAAACTTTTTGTAATAGGATATCTCCATTCACATGTCTCCACATGAACGATTAGGATCAGATTGTAACACTTTACAACTATTTTAACAATTACAAAGTGGGTCGTATTCGTAGTGTCGTCAAGATAAGACACCCAAACTTATCTATATACTACAGACTATTTAGGTTATTACTTAAACATGATCTACCTGTATGTCAATCACATACATATTTAAGTTACGTAAAATAACCTCAGATCTTAGTTTATTGGATTGAGTTACACAATCTAAATGTCAAATAAAATAACTACTTATTTTATTAACTAAATGATTTATTTATACATTACATACCACGAGATTTAGGGCACAAGTACCAACATCTCTTTCATCTAAGAACCTTTCTCACACCCATATTTTGCATCTCTGTCGTGCATATTAATCCATTGTAATTTTAGGTTTTATATTATTTTCTTTATAGCTCTTAATCCACAAAATTACACACTACACGATTATTGAGTTAAATCTGTTAAAAAATTAAAGAACATCATAAATAGGTTAGATAGATCGAAAAACCTTGAGTTCGACCTTGGTACTCACCAAGTAAATCCCTCTTTAGAAATTTGTACTTAGGGCTTTTAAAGAGAAATTTTGTATTTAAATCATTCATATCCACATACTGTGAGCATCATCAGTCTCATCATTCTGGCAAACAACAAGAAGTGTATTATGAAGGCAAGTTTACTCCATAAAGGGTTAAGAAGATGAATTGGAACAGGGGAAGACACTCTAGTTTTTCCTCACTTATGGATTATGAGGGAATGGTCTTTTAGGCCAAATACCCATATTCCTCCCGAGTTTAATTCTTTGAGATTCTGTGACCTTATCACAGAGGATTGAATTTTGGATGTCCTTATGTTGGAGAGGGTGTTGTGGGAGAAGGACAAAAAGATAATTCAATCAATCTCATTTGTTAGATGATTCCAGACTCTTGGTGTTGGTGTTTGAAAAAACGTGGAGGACAAATATGAAAAATGAGAGATATATTTTCCATTCAACTAAGCATGCCTTTATATAGGCTTACAAACATAACCATAGGAATGCCAATGGTTTAAAGCTATAGATGTCATCAAATGCTCATAACTCACATAACTTCTATAACTCAAAATTCACTATTGCTTACAAAAAACTAGAAGTCACAAAACCCAAAAGTCACACTAAATGCCACAAATAAAGTTTAATAATGACATACTTTTCAGCACCCCTCCTTAAACTTGATTTGTTACACCAAGTAAACTTCTCATTTTGATGAAAGTCTCCACCTTGAGGGGCTTTGTGAAAATGTCCACCGTTTGGTCTTGTGACTTGATATATTTGAGTTCAACTTCTTTCTTCGTAATTCAATACCGAATGTAGTGAAATCAGGTATAAATTTGCCTGCTCCTCCCATGAAATACCGAATTTTTGGCTAAGGCAATGGCCGATTGTTGTCAACAAAAATCTCCATTGGACCTTCCATTTGAAACTTCTACTTCTTCACAAGTTTCTTAGCCAAATTGCATGACATACACATGAAGTTGATGCAACGTACTCTGCCTCGCATGTTGATAATGTGACTATGGGTTGCTTTTTTTGACATCCCTGTGAACGTCGTTTCACCAATAAAAAACACAAACACCGTAGTGCTCTTTCGATAATCCAAATCACTACTCCAATCACTATCACAATAACCAACAATATCAAAATTGTTAGAAGAGACATAGGAAAGACCATACCCAATCATCCCTTTGATGTAGTGAAGTATCCTTTTTGCCATTTTGCAATGTGTTGTTGTCGGTTCCTCCATAAATCGACTAATAATTCCAACGGAATAAGAATAGTCGGTCTTGTACATGTCAAGTATTTCAAACTTCCAACCAAGCTTTTGAAATATGTAGAATTTACCTTCTCTCCTTCATCTTGCTTGGTGATTTTGACTCCACATTCCATCGGTGTTCCAACTAAATTAGCATCATTCATATTGAACTTCTTGAGCACTTCTTTAGCATAGCCCTCTTGGGATATAAAAATCTCATCTTCACCTTGTTTGACCTCGATCCCCAGATAGTAACTCATGAGACCAATGTCCGTCATTTCAAACTTCTTTGCCATTTCTCTTTTGAACTCATCAAACATGTTAGGATTGTTTCCGGTAAATATAAATCATCAACATATAAACAAATCTTTAGTATGCTTTCACCTTGCATTTTGATGTAGAGGGCATGCTCATAATGACACTTCATATACTTCTTCTCTTGAAAGTACTTGTTAATCTTCGAATTTCATGCTCTTGATGCTTGCTTTAAACCATAAAGTGCCTTCTTCAATCGAAGCACTTTATCTTCTTCACCCTTGAGTTCATAACCCAATGGTTGTTCCACATAGACCTCTTCCTCAAGAATTCCATTCAAGAATGCCGATTTGACATCCATTTGATGTATCTTCCAATGATTATGGGCTGCCAAAGCAATAATCAAACGAATAGTTTCAAGACAAACAACAGGGGCAAATACCTCATCATAGTCAATGCCATGTCGTTGGTCATACCCTTTCACCACTAGTCTCGCCTTGTGCCTCTCAACATTGCCATTGACTTTTCTCTTTGTCTTGTATACCCACTTCACTCTGATCGGTTTGTACCCTTTTGGAAGCTTGGTCAACTCTCATGTGTCATTTTTCTCTATCGCTCGAATTTCTTCATCCATTGCATTCTTCCATTTCTTGCTTACAATGGCTTCTTGAAAACTAATAGGCTCACAATCACCAAAAAGACAATAGAGAACTATGTCATTTTGATTTTCATTTACCACATTAAGTTCCCGTAGACTCCGAGTTCCTCTTGGGCCAATTTCGTTCTCCGAATTACTGGATCAACCTTCAGATGATGATCAATCGATCAAATGAGGTGGCACTGGAATGGGTAAACCTTCACCCATTTCATCCCTGGTCAGCTCATTTTCATCGTCTTCTTCAAAATATGGAAGGAAATCATACTCCTCCTCTTGTATATTCCAATCCCAAGAGGCTTCCTCATAAAAAACAACATCACGACTAATCGTTACCTTCCCATTCAAAGGATTGTAAAGACGATAACCCTTTGAACTTGCATCATAGCCGATGAAGATGAGTTTTTCGCTTCGATCATCGAACTTGGTCCTTTTTTCTTCTGACACATGAGCATATGCAATACTCCCAAACACCTTGAAGTGACCAATCCCGGGCTTTCTTCTGTTCCATGCTTCTTGAGCCATCTTGTCAAGCACACTTTTGGTTGGTGCTCGATTTGTCAAATAAACCGCACAAGCTACGGCCTCCGCCCAAAATTCCCTCGGCATCTTCTTTGTCTTTAGCATGCTTCTTGCCATGTTCAAGATTGTCCGATTCTTCCTCTCCACCACGCCATTTTGTTGCAGTGTCCTTGGGACTGTTAACGGACATCGGATGCCTTTTTCATCACAAAATTGTTTGAGCTCATTTGATGTGAATTCACCACCTCGATCGGTTCTCATGGCCTTGATTGTAAGGTTGTTTTCATTCTCCACACGTGCCTTAAATTTCTTGAAGATTTCAAATACTTCTGATTTTTTCTTCAAAAAGTACACCCATGTTTTTCTAGAAAAATCATCAATAAAGAGAAGGAAATATTTACTTTTACCATGAGACTCTGGTTTGATCATTCCACACACATCGGCATGGATGAGTTCTAAAGGTCTTCTTGTTCTCTAGTGCATAGACCGCTTCCAGAAAAAACTAATCTTCGATGATGTTGCCCAAAGCAAACACCCTTCACACATTGGTTTGGCTTGTGAATGTGTGGTAAACCTCGCACCATCTTCTTCTTCGACAAATCTTCTAGACTTCCAAAATTGAGGTGCCCGAACTGTAGATGCCATAGCCAAGAGAGATCTTCATAACACGTCTTCAAGCATTTTGGAACATCATTACATATATTCAAAGGAAACATTCGATTTTTGGTCATGGAGATTTTAGCAATAAGTCTCTCATGATTATCCCTCAAATACAAACAATTGTTTTTCATTTGAACTTCAAAACCATTCTTTAACAATTTTCCTACACTCAATATATTATTTTTTGCATTGGGAATGTAATAAACATTTGTGATATATTGATTTTCTCCATTTTTTAACCGAATGAGAATTTTACCTATTCCTTTAATGGCAGCCAAAGAATTATCTCCAAAGGCAATATTACCTTTCTCCATGTCGTTCAACTCTACAAACATCTCGCTTCCACACATGTGATTCGAGGCTCCTATGTTAAGATACCACATACTATCTTCACTCTCTTCTTCTCTCTTTGAAACCATAAATAAGGCTTCATTCTCCTCTGCATAATTGGATTGCCCTTGATGGGCTTTTGATGTGCTAGCGATTGATCGGTCCTGATGCTTTCGGTCAATCGACTCTGTTTGAGATGAGTAACACTCATTCACATAATGTCCATATTTGTTACAATTATAACATTTTACTTGAGATTTATCTCTCCCGAACCTTCCACCACGTTTTCCATGACCTCGACCTCCTTTTCCTCTTGAGGATTCAGACGAGTTTTGAGAAACATCGGTGTTGGCTTCACCTCTTCCACCATGGCCTCAACCACCACGACCTTTTCCACGTCCACGACTATTCTCCTCCTTGATTTTGAGTTAGAGAACTTGTTCAACGGTCTCTGTTTGCTCCATCCTCCTTTTCTTTTTCTCCTCATAGGCTTGTAATGAGCCTATAAATTGTTCAATTGTCATGTTCTCGAGATCTTGTGTCTCCTCGATCGTCATGGCGATAATCTCAAACTTTGTTTTTAGGCTTCGTAGAACCTTCTCCATGACACGAACATCGGTGATTGCTTCACCATTCCGTCTCAATTGACGACAGCCATTACTTTTGTGTAATATTCCGCTATCACCTCCGACTCCTTCATTTGTAAAGATTCAAACTCACCACGTAAGGTTTGCAACTGTACCTTTTTCACACGATCGGCTCCTCTATGAGTCGATTGGAGCTTGTCCCATGCCGCCTTTGACGTCTTCGCATTAGCGATGGTCTTGAACGTATCTTCGTCCAACAATTGATACAAGATATAAAGGGCCTTCTTGTCCTTCTTTCTTGTCTCCTTTAATGCATCTCTTTGTGCTTGATCGACTCCAGCTTTTGTCTCTTGGAAATCGTTCTCCACGATCTCCCATATGTCTTGTGCTCCTAGTAACGCTTTTATCTTGATGCTCCAATTGTCATAGTTGAGCTTGGTAAGTATTGGTATTTGAAGTGAACCTATCCCACTGTTGTCCATTTTTCTTTCAATATTTTCTACTAGCTCTGATACCACTATGTTAGAAAAAACGTGGAGGAAAAATATGAAAAATGAGAGATATATTTTCCATTCAACTGGGCATGTCTTTATATAGGCTTACAAACATAACCATAGGAATGTCAATGGTTTAAAGCTATAAATGTCATCAAATGCTCATAACTCACGTAACTTCTATAACTCAAAAATCACTATTAGTTACAAAATACTAAAGTCACAAAACCTAAAAGTCACACTAAATGCTACAAATAAAGTTTAATAATGACAAATTTTTCAACAGTTGGAACTATACAAAAAAAATGCTCATTTACTACCAAAAGCACTTATAAACTTGGTATCCTTGCTAAGATGGAGGTTCCCTCTTCTAGTTCGGGGATGATAGGGATTTGGTGGAAAAGGGTATGAGAGCCCATTCTTGCATCTAAAATTAAAATTTTCTTTTGAAGAGTTTACAATAAAATTCTTCACAAAACTCTAAATCTTTTTTCCGAGAAAAATTGTTCTCATGGGCGATGTGTTTGCTGTGAGCATCAGAATCTGAGACCCATGTTTTGTTTCAATGTAAAAGGGTGAAGAAGGTATGGGATGGGATTTTACTTTCATTCAAGCTGCCTCTCTAGGATTTATTAGCACAAGCTCCTTACAGGCTTAACTCCAATGCGTTCCTATGATTTGGCATCCGTGCTTGACGATTTTAGAAGATAAAAACCATATATGTCATAATAATTTGATTGCCCCATTGGATTAATGAATATGTGAATGTGGTGATGTGGTGGCTGCCCAGACAATAGCTGTTCCAAGTGGGGATGGAAGGGGGGGAAAGTCTAGCTTTGTTGAAGGGATTGAAAATGACAGCTTGAGATCTGTTGTGATTTATTAAAGTTAGGTTATTCCTGTAATTTCCTTGTTAGGTATTTAACTTATCTTTTATTTTGTAATTATATAAAGATTTGATTTAGTGTAGTTAATTTCCTTATATGATTAGATCTTTTTCCTTTGTATATATATAGGAATTAAGTAGTCAGAGGAACTGTTAATGAAAATACAGAAATTTCTCGTGGTATCAGAGTCAACCCTAATTGTTTAGAAACCCTAATATCAATGATAGATGACTTACCATCTCTGGGAAGTTTCTCAGTACATCGCACCAGACAACACTGCCATCACACATCTTTCGGTCGCCGTATGTTTTTTTCCCGTGGGTTCATCTAGTTTTTTCCTTTAGTAGTGGGTATTTTTGCCGATGGTCGTCTTTTACAGTGGTTTTCATTGAATAGTATCGATACAAAAATCCTAACAATTTGAAAATTAGGAACCTAATTGCTGAATCCCTAATAATAAATCCTAAAACTCCCAAATTAATTGACGTCAATCCAAAAAGAAGAATTAGATTTGGATTACTGTTTGATTGAAGATCATGAGGCAAGAAGAACTACTTCCCTACTCATGGTTTGAACACTCCAGAAGCAAGTTGATTAATATTATCTAAATGCTCAAGCATGCAACCCTAGATCAAGAATTGCAAAGACGGTGATGAATTTCCATCATCGACACAAAGGAAAATTATCATTCCTAAATTCAAAAATCCAAAAACAGTTTTGTACAACCTAATGATCATACTTTATATAGCCTCCCAAAACTTTAATGCCAAATCAGAGTAAAATGGAAAAATATCAAAATTATTAAATAAAACATAAATAATAATTTGATGTCCAGAACGACTCATATCATCCTCTCTGTCCTTTTGAAGGATCCGTCCTCAAATCCAAATCAAAGCCTTGTAAAGCAGTTTTAAAATCATAAGAAGAAAAAGATTAATTTTCTAGCACTTCTCTTGGATGGTCTCCCTTGTAAAGCAACCTTATAGTCATGAGATGTCAAAGGTCGACACTGTCTTAGCGTACCTCTATTTTGGAAAGATTATTGGTCCTTCCAATCCTCATTCAATTTGTGAGCATCAAAGGAATAAGGGTCAATCTTTGAACTTTGCTTCAAAATCAATGCTTTAAGCTCCTGCAAAAACTCAAAAGAGAAACTAGGCAAACTTGGTTGAAGCTTACCTGCCAGAAAACAAACTCTTTTGTTTAAAAAGTCTTGAATGTTCTATTTTGAAAATAAGAACGATTTAAACTCACATTGTTGGCTTTTCTCTCTTTTTTATCAATAGACTAAGTATTACTCACATGCTTTTCTTTCTCATTTATGTTTGCACACTTTTCTTCTTCATATATTTCTATTGTTTTTGTCTTGATCTCATGCCTTTTTCTTTCCAACTCACACACACCAAGACTTTTTAAACATGAAAAAGTAGAGAACACTATGTGTGGAAATGATCGATATCCCAATTTTGTTTTACAGAATATATAACTAAACAAAAAACAAAAACATAAATATTTGATTTAATTTAGCATGCAATTACACAGAAAATGAAGAAGAAGAAGAAATCAGAAGATCACTCACCTTTGAAGACTAGAAATCTTCACGTTCCTCTCAAAATTATGAATTCTTCAAATTCCTTTCGAATCCACAAACAACTAGAAAAATGTACCAATAGATCTCTAAATCCCGAACATAACCAAATGGAACCTCGGTGTTCTCGAAAGATAGAGAATCATTGAGAGTTTTGTGGGCTTTAAGATTAATTTGGAAATGATAAAATTCTAAAATTTGAGAGAGCAAAATGTACACAACAGAAAAGAATTTTGTTCTATATTTATATTAGAATGTAAGGGGAAGATGAAAGATTCAACATTTTCCCCTTCTATATGTTAGTTAATGATAGAATAATGGGGAAAGGGTAAAAGTTATCAAATAACTCCCTTTAATTAAACATAATTGATTTATATACACACACATAAAACATTAAAAACATGAGCGGAAGTCCAGTGAGTGGTAATTTCATATAAACATAAGTTTTCTCTTTCTTAAACATTAGTGAAATTCATCAAAATCATTATGTAAAACATAAGTAAAGTATATAAGATTCAATAACATTTCAAATACGTGCTAGTAAAATATTGGCTTGATCATATCTCATATAAAGTACATTACAAACATCCATGAGTAATCTAAAAACCACACCAAGTTTGTACCCAATTTTTCACTACCACTAGGATATATTCTGAATATGTGATCGAACAGAGCTCACACACGTTCCATAACTATGGTAGAACATGCGACCTGCTGAGCTCACACACACTTAGAACAACCAGCAGTGATAAATAATAATGCCAATAGTAAGATCATACGTGCACATAGATTAGCCTCGAAGGCAAGTCATGGTTCCAAACCATCCACATATCACATCACAACCATGTGGCACTACTGAAACACATTCACGTAGCCCACCAAAAAATCACATAACCACGGGTACAAACTCAATAGTTTTGAACCAGTATCACAAATCATTAAAAAAAAACTCAAATCCACCATCAATAGGTTCATTTGCAAACCATACAAATTATAGTAAGGCAAAGTTAGGTTCCAAAGAACATTCAATAATTCAAGTTCATATTAAATCCACAAGAGTTCAGAAATTATTATTCAAAGAATTTCTGAAATCAAAGTCAAGTGAAATAGATCGTGCCAACACATTTCATAAATCATAACATACTTATATACTTTTATATCAAATACTAAAAATAAATCACTCACTGTTAATCGGTTCCTCCTCAGATTTCTAGTTCCTCCGACTCCCGTTTATATTGAAATTATATTGATAATCCCTTGGTTATTCTCCACATGACCATACTTCAATTATTTGAAAATTAATCTTTAAAGATAACCAATTTCACTTAAACTTTTTCCAAAACCCTAATTTGATCCAATTTAGGGTTTACTCACAATTAAGTCCCTTTAATTACTTAAACTACCTTAATTTTTCCCCAATTAATCCAATTTAAGCTCAAAGATCATACATGCATGTAGATGCTTTGACCTTAAAATTGAATTAATTTGAAATCGTAAGTTCATTTTCAGGTAATTTAAGGAGTAAAGTGTATGGTGATACCCTAAAATTGGATGACATTAAGGTTTAGGAAAAATTAATTGTACTTAAGCTTGATTTAAGTCCTAATTGAAAAAATAGAATCATTTTTCAATTCAATGTAATATTTTTTTACAGAATATTTATCGTGGTTCCTCGATAACACCTTGAGGTGAATTTTGTTGAATATGAGACTCAGGATATTCCTCACTCCATTTAACCCTTTCCCTTTCTATATGTTAGTTAATGAGAGAATAATGGGGAGAAGGGGAAAAGTTATCAAATAACTCCTTTTAATTAAAATAATTGATATATATATATATTAAAAAATCATATGTTAAATCTAATATAACACATAACCTATAGTTTATATTATATCACATGTAATATAACCTATAGTTTAATGTTCTCTCATTTTAATCTGAATCAAATTCATTTTAATTTTAATACTTAAATCATATTCAAATATTCATTTTCTCTTAAATAGAACTTTATATTATTATCTCATATAAATAATTTCTTATTAATTATATTTTATATAATCAATTTCCTTTATTAATTTGAACAATTCAAGTTAATTCAAATTAATTCAATTTTCATTAATCCCAGTTGAGCTAACGAGGAGACCTTATGGACTTATAGATTGAAGCTCCAATTGTACTTGATTAATTAATTAAACTTTTTAACTAAATTAATTAACTTCCATTAACTATCGGCCACTCCACTAAATACAGACAGTTGCATTCTTCTCACTATCGATAAATTCCTGTGTCCATTGGATTAATCAATCAACAGTGTGTTGATCCTTCACAAATTGCTCGTAAGTACAGTTAGGCCAAAATCACGGTTTTGTCCCTGTAGTTACATCTAACTTCTTAAGTACCACTGATCCCTCTAATGAACAATAAGTTATAGCTCAACTATAACTGAACCCCTCTCGGGCCAAGAGAGGGTGTGACCACATTGTTCAAACCCCAGAATCAGCCCTTAAGAGAGCAACATACCTACTTATCCTAGCCATAGGGAAGGAGTGAATTTCTTTTTGTGTAGTTGCATTCCCAACTCTCCAATCAGACAAATCTAAAAAATGATAGGCATATTGAGTTGGTGAAATTGGTCACTCTCACCCATACAAATCAAAGGATTGTCTTCATAGGTAGGAGTTTATAACTCAATTAGGATTCCAGTCAAGTCACCTATGGTCATCCTGATGAAATGTAAATCTCTTATAGCAATGATGTTATACATAGAGATTATTCATTTCGTGGTTCAGTCTTATACAAACCCTTTATATAGAATACCCCTACTCACATGTCTCCACATGAATGATCATGATCATATTATTTGTAGCACTTTACAACAATTGTAACCATTACAAAACAGGTTGTATTCTTAGTGTCACCAAGATAAGGTACCTAACCTTATCCATCTACTACAGACCGTTTAGATTTCCACTTAAACATGATCCACCTGTACGCCTCTACATACATGTTTAAGTTACACAGGATAACCTTGGATCTTAGTTTATTGGTTTTTATGAGTTAATACAACTAAATGTCGAATAAAATACTTCTTATTTTATTAAATAAATAAAATGTTTGTACAATACAATTACAAATTACAAGACAACGAGATTTAGACCGTCAACCCAATAATCTCCCACTTGTCCTAATGCTAATGGGGTGTACCTAACAAAAGTATACATAGTAGATAAAAACAAGAAATTAAGACATACAATACGCGTCTAATAAAATCTCCCACTTGCCCTAGACTAAATACAGCTTGTCTCGCAAACCTAGACTCTCCATGTGACCCTCAAACAACTTAACCGTGAGGGCCTTTGTAAATGGATCAGCAACGTTATGCTCCAAAGTAATTTTCATGGTTATCATGTCCCCTCTATGCACAATGTCCCATATCAGGTGATACTTACTCTCAATATGCTTTCAACATTTGTGGCTTCTAGGTTCCCTGGAATTAGCCACAACACCACTATTATCACAGTAAAGGGTGATGGGTTTTGACATGTCTAGAACAACTTCCAGATCAGTCAAGAATTTTCTGAGCCAAACACCTCCTTGGTAGCTTTACAAGTCGCTACATATTCTGCCTCCATAGTGGAATTAGTAATACACCCCTGCTTGGTGCTCCTCCAGACTATAGCTCCTCCATTAAAAGTAAACACTGATCCTGAAGTTGATTTCCTAGAATCCCTATCAGTCTGAAAATCCGAGTAAGTTTATCCTGTAAGGATCAAATCCTTTAACCCATACACAAGTATGTAGTCCTTCGTTCTCCTAAGATGCTTGAGGATAGTTTTAACAATGGTCCAGTGATCTAATCTTGGATTAGGCTAATATCTACTGACTATCCCTACAGCATAGAAAATGTCAGCTCTAGTACATAACATTGCATACATCAGGCTGCCAATAGTTAATGCATAGGGGATCCATCTCATATCCTCAACTTCTTTAGGTGTATTAGGACACTGTTCCTTGGACAAGACAATTCTGTGCCTGAAAGGTAGCAAGCATTTCTTGAAGTTTTGCATTAAGTACTTGACAAGCATCTTGTCAATGTATGATGCCTGAGACAAAACCAGCGATTTGTTCTTACAATCTCTAAAGATCTGAATACCAAAAACAAATTGTGCCTCTCCCAAATCTTTCATTTGGAATTGGGCTGCCAGCTATCGTTTTATGTCAGTTAGTAGACCTACATCATTCCCAATTAGTAGGATATCATCTATGTATAACACAAAGAAAGCCACTGAATTATTGATGATTTTCTTGCTTTTACAAGATTCATCAACATTTTGATCAAGGTTATAAGATTTGATCGCAGTATCAAACCTTATATTCCAAGATCGAGAAGCTTATTTTAGTCCATAAATGGACCTATTGAGCTTGCAAACCTTTTGGTCTTGAACTTGGGTTATGAATCCCTCTAGTTGTTGCATATAGATGGTCTCCTCAAGATTGCCATTCAAAAAAGCAGTCTTGATGTCCATTTGCAAAATTTCATAGTCATAATATGTGGAAATTGACAAAAGCATTTAGATAGATTTTAATATGGCAACAAGTGAGAAAGTCTCCTCAACCTGGATATAACCCTTTGACACTAGCCTGGCTTTGAAGGTTTGCACCTTACCATCTACACCCTTTTTTCTCTTGTAAATCAATTTGTAACCTATATGTTTTACCCTAATCAGATTGGTCTATAAGATACCTGACTGAATTGAAGTACAAAGACTCCCTTTCGAGATCCATAGCTTTGATCCATTTATCTTGGTCTACATTCTCCATTGCCTGTTTATAAGATAATAGATCCTCAACTTCGCCATCAAATATGATAGTAGGGTTTCTGCTAAACTCATATAACGTACAGGTGAGTTCATAACCCTCCCACTATGTCTAGGCTTCCTCAAAGTTTGAGGTGGATGTGACCTACTAGATGAACCAATATCAACAACTCTTGTTGATGTACTTGACTTTTCAACAACTTTTGTTGAAGGTTCCGTGGTTTCACTGGAAAGTTCATTTAATACTATCTTACTGCACAATTTGTGCTCCTGATGTGATTCTCTTCTAAAAATGTAGCGTTTTCCAACACAAACACTTCATTATCTTTAGGATCGTAGAAGTAACGACCTTCGTTCTATTGGGGTAGCCTATAAATAGGCACAATTTTGAACAAAGTTCCAATTTCTTAGGATTAGCCTCAAGCACATGTGTTGGGCAACCCCAAATCCTGAAATGGCGTAAACTACCTTTACGACTATTCCATAATTCAAAAGGTGTTTCAGAAATACTCTTGGATTAAACACGGTTCAAAATATAGGTTGCAATTTAAACTGCATAACCCCAAAAACGAATCAGGTAAGTGAGTGTAACTCATCATAAACCGAACCATGTCTAACAAGGTTCGATTTCTCCTTTCTGATATCCCATTGTGCTGAGGTGTACTAGGTGCCAAGAGTTAGAATACAATTCCATGTTCCATCAAATAGTCTTGGAATTTTAAATCTATATATTCTACACCTTGATCAGATCGAGTTAATGCGTTTTCAACTTTAGCCTTGTACTCCTTGAACTTTTCAAGTGCTTTAGACTTATGTTACATTAAGTAAACATATCTATACCTCGAATAATCATTTGTGAAGGTGATGAAATATTCATCTCCTCTTGTCTTAACATTCATATGACTATAAAGATCCCAATGTACAAGTTCTGAGGGTTTTTTTTTTTTTTTTTTGGCTCTAAGACCTTTTCCAGTAAAATGTCCCTTAGTTATTTTTCCTTCTAGGCATGACTCACATACTGGTAAATAATTTTCTTCTAACTCACTTAAAAGTCCATTCTTAACCAGTCTTTCAATCCTATTGAGATTAATGAACTTAATTTTAGATGCTAAAATTGGGCATTTTCTTTAGAAGAAACTTTTTGTCTTTTATTTTGAGTTACAACAATTTTAAATATTTTCATTTTAAGAATGGCCTTAGATGCCAACAACCTTAGCACATAAAGGTTACACTCTAAGTTTGAAAACAAATTTCAACACCATTTTTGTAAATAAACGCTTTATTCACAATAAAATCTAAAGTATATGATTGTTTTAACAAACATTTTACAGAAATCAAGTTCCTTTTTAAGTCTGGAACTACACATACATTGTCTAACAAAAGATATTATTTCTATCAACATAAACGGAGTCCTTCCACTGCCACAACTGAGACGACGTGCCCAATTCCAACCCGCATCTTCATCTCACCAGTCTCCAGTTGCTATTAGGAACTAATTCCCTAATATGAAGAACAAACATGGCTAGTGGTGTCCGAATCAATTATTCAAACAGGATCTTCATTCTCCACTAAACAAGTTTCCAACATGAGTAAATCATATCTACCTTGCCTTATTCTTTTTTGCCAAATATTTGGGACAATTCCTCTTCCAGTGTCCTTCCTGGTTGCAATGGAAGCAGATTCCTTTTGCAGCCTTGGCTTTCTTGCCTTTTTTAGCAACAGTGGGGTTAGCTTTTCCTTGACCTCCCTTCTTCTTCTTCCATTTTTTGGCGTCGGAAGAAGATGGTGAATACTTCGTTCCAAAGGTCAAATCTTGTAGGGATAAAAGCCCTAAAGCAACGGAAAAATAAAGACCTAACTCGAAATCAATTAAGAAATTGAAACCAATACACTGGAAAAAATACATAATAGAAAGGGGAGACCTAAAGACCTCAACCTACTGTAAAATTTTTAGGTTAAACATGCATTACCATTAGGAATTCAATCCTACAAAGAAAGGAAGGAACACTTACTTTCGTTGATGACTTGAATGAAAGAACGCCAATTCTTCTTGAGATTGAAAACACGAACACCACCAATTCGAAAACCCTCCCTATTCTTTGAGAATTTGGGTATTGGTTCGTGGGAACCAATCTTTAATGGGAAGAAAATGAAGAATTTTTCTCCAAAGAACAGTTCTGTAAAAAGAATCATCTTCTGCAAAACTTACGTTTTGTAGGTATATCAGCCAATGGGGAGAGAAAGAGGAAATGTGGGAGGTACATTATGTTTCTAATAACTCCCCTACGTGGGAGTTATTATTTAACTTAATAAAAATCAAATAAATAAATAATTTAATTAATCTATTTAAAATAATTAATAACTAATTAAATTAATAAGCAATTAAATCTAGTTTAGTTAATGATTTCATTTAAATCATATTTAAATGAAACATCTCTCACATAATCTATAGTTTTAATTCAATTAATTTAACTAAATCAAACCAAATTAAATCAAATTAAATTAAATTAATAAATAATTAATCTTTCAATTAATTAATTACCAAATTAAATATCACATATTTAATTTAACCTACATGTGAATCATATTCAATTATATTTCTTTCATAACCTACAGTTTTATTGTGCATCTAATACACATTAATTTTAACCAAGAGTTTTAATATGAATCCAATTCATATTAATTTAATATTTAACTCCTTCAAATATTTAATTCTCTCATAAATTAATTTTGAACCATATCCAAAATTAAATTTATATTATAAAGTTTAATTAAAATATAAACTTCATATTATAATGTAACATTATACAGTATGCAATTTTCCTTAGTGAATTTGAACATTTAAAACTCTATTCAAGATATAATTACCTTAATTTCCTTTACGAGCTAGGAAGGGGACCTCATACACCTACAGACTAGAAGCTACAACGATATGAGATTAATTGACCAAACTCATTAACCTCATTAATCAATATTCATTAGCTATGAGTACACTCCACTAAAGATCTACAGTTGCACTCTTCTCACTGCAGATATATTTTTGTGTGCATGGATATAGACCAATAACAGAAAATTAGTCCTTCACGAGTGTTTGTAACACCAATTGGATCAAAATTATCGTTTTACCTTGGGTTACCTCTTTATCCTTAAGTACCAGTGCTCCTCTAATAAACAACTTGTTTATGGTCCAACCATTAAACAAAAACCCCTCTCGGGCCAGTGAGAGAGTAGGGTCTTTTGTTCAAGTCCTGGAGACATCACTTAAGAGAATATTCATCTACTTACCCTATAGTCGAGAAGGAGCGAAACTCATCTTGTATTATTATGTTCCTCGCTCCCTACTCGATCTTTTCCCCAAAATGGTAGGGATATTGAGTCGATGAACTGGTCACTCTCACCCACACAAATCAAAGGACAATTCTTCGTGAACAAAAGTTCATAATAGACTCAAGATTAAGATTAAGTTGCCTAGGTTATTCTATTGAAATAGAAACCTAACTAGTCAACAAAGTTACATTTAGTTGTTAGTATTTCATGGTCCAGTCTTATGCTAACTCATTGCATAGGATATCCCCACTCGCATGTGACCTACACGAATGCGTTGGATCATTGCGTTGGTATCAAATAGAAAGCGAGTCATATACATAATGTCACTAGGATAAGGTACCCAACCTTATCCCTATACTATAGACCTTTTAGGCTGTATCTTGAACATTGATCATTGTATGTCTCCATATACATACTTCTCCAACCTTCGTACTTCTCCAACCGTGCTGCACCATGATTCACCCGTGATCATGGTCAGCCTTAAGGCATGCTCAAGTCCCAATTCACTTTTTGCTCGACTCTTTGAAGATTCATCGGACCTTAGGCAAGGTTATTCCATCCTCAACCGAACTGAACTCATGTGGAACTGAATTTCATTCGGCCATACACGCCGCTTGTACGTATATTTTCTCTCATGTTCGACTCTAGCCGACTTGCTTCTACTCTAGGCCAAGTTCTGAGGCCCAACCTTGCCTATATATGAGGCTAAGGTCATCACAATGCAACGTCGCATCTCTCTTCTTCATCTTGGTTCCCAACAACACGTCCCTCATACTTATACATCGCTTTGGAACTTCACGGGGATGAGTTCTAACCCTTTGTTAGGCCAAAACAGGCTTTAACCCTTTATCGGAGCTTATCGGGTGATTCGAACACTTATGGAGGCTTTTCGGGACATAATAATGCTTACCGAGCTCTATTAGCCTACTTCAGCCTCTACCGAGCTTCTACCAGCCTAATGGTCGCCTATTGGGCTTTACTGGGCCATTACACTGCTTATCAGTACAACTCGAGCAAGTATCGGGCCAACCGGGAACTATCGAGTCCCACTAATGGCTTAGGATGTCATCTTGAGTGTCGGGATGTCATCAGCTTTCTCTCTCCTGATCGGACACGCTTATTGAGAACCATCATCAACCAACCTATGGGCAACAATCCAACTCGGGACTTTCCAGACATCCATTCTTCAGACATAATTGAGACTTAGGCCCTTCCGAGCCCTTGTCAAATCAAAACGGCATACTATGTGCTACATCCAACCTCTGGCCCATGGGAAGGGTGCAATGTCAGCACACCCGTGTCGTCTAACACTGTCTATGAGATCTCATTCTCGATGGAAGATGTCCAAGATACTTGTCTTGCAACGCTCGCCAGCGTGTGTTATGGGGTAGCTCACTTAGGCCACAGAACCTAGGGGTGGTGGAGAGTTGACACCATGTCTTCCCTTATAATGTATTCTAAACATTTTCCTCTTTGCCACCCATGCATATCAAATGTGGTGAATTGTCACTCACCAACGTAGAGCTTGTCTGAACTTCGATTGACATGAAATTCGACGTGCATATATATCTTATCAATATGCATATAATCTAGAGTCGCTCGTCCAAACTCGTGACGGAACCCCACCTTCTGAGGTCACGGCTCGGGGCCCCATCTAGCCCCACAAACTTGTCACTGACACCACCGATGACACGGTTGCTTGTCTTTTTGCTTAATGTTCAACATGATATGCTTGCCCACTTATGTTGGTGTGTTGGATGATGCACTATCCTCCTCAGTCGTATCACGAAACTTCTCTTGGCCCTCTATCTTTGCCAGATGTGTCAACACTCACATGTCGCCACTGCACTTGTGCGACGCTTGAAGGTAGTAGCATCATATATAGGGCGGCGTCGCAACGCCACGAAGATTTACGGACATTTCAAGCTTTTGTGCATGTACCTAGCAAACTTAAATTTATATTAAACTTAAGTTTCCAAAATCTGTTAATGTATGTTGTTCTGGTAACTATTTAGCAATATATATAAGTATAGTGAAATGTTGATGAGATTATGGTAGGATGTTAAGATTATGAATTGTTAATCAAGTTTAACATGTACTAAAGAGACAGGTTCACAGAAACATGTTGGACCATAACTATCATAAAAGAGTTGACGACTGCTGTCTTCACATCCCTTCTCAGATTTAGAGGATAATCTTAGAGGGGGTGTGACAATCTCTCATGCTATGTTAGACTTAGGTGCCTCCATAAATATGATGCCTTGTCATGTATATGAGGACCTTAAGCTAAATGATTTGCAAAGAATGAATGTATGCATACAGTTAGCAGATAGATCATATATCCAACCCCCAGGGCATTGTTGAAGATGCTTTGCTTAGAGTTAAAGACTTTATTTTCCCTGTTGACTTTTAAATTCTTAAAATGCATGAAAAAAGTACGACATCATCTTCTACTATTTTTCTAGGTAGACCTTTTATGAAAATTGCAAATACTAAAACATATGTTGATAACGACTTTCTATCTGTAGAATTCGATGGTGAAATTATTTCATTCAACATTTTGATGCCAACATTTTCAGAAGAGCATTTGTCTTTGTGTTGAAATGATGCATATGACGTCGTTGATGAGATTGTGATGTCAATAAATGATGAATTTGATGGTTTGGTCACTCCGTCTATTGACTATGACATTTTTGCAACAAAGATGATTCTTGTAAAAAGTTTGGTTCTAATTTTTCTTTTGATATTTTCAATAAACAAAAATCTTCCAAAAATTTGGTTTTGAAATCTTCAAATAATTTTTGCCACAATGGTAAATCTTTTCAATTGATTGATTCAAAATCTTTGAACGATTTTTGCATAAAAGAAAATTCAAATTCTTCAAAATATGATTCTAAGAATTCAAAACAAGTTTCTAATAAAAACAAAGAAAAATCTTCTAAATTTGGCTCTTTTGTTAATCCACGGGTTAAAGGGGTTGAGCTCAAGGCTCTCCCTACTTTTTTAAAGAGCAATTTGTTAGGCAAGTGTTTCAAAAAACAAAAAAAGAAAGGCCCAATCAAGATTGAGAACTTTCGTGTTCCTTAAGAAGAAAAAGAAATGAAGAAATGGTGAAAAGGCACAAGCTCAAAAGGATCAAAGAAAGAGTGTTACCTTAGCTCACTTGAGCTATGCTTTGACTGAACCCTCTTATACTTAGCCCATGATTACCCAACATCGAGCAACCAACGATAAAAATCTGCCCTTCCTGGAGGGAGCCGGCACCAAATTTTTCTCTTTCTTTCTTTTGGTTTTTCTTATTTCTTATTTTTCATTCTTTCTTAGCATTTTCTAACAATAAAGAGATGAAAGAATTTCGAATCTCTTATTCTTTGCAGGAAATAATCATTCAAGAAAGCTCGACATTTTACTTAAAAACTCAAGCACCGTCTAAAAATCAAGGGAGTTTTCTATTCTCCTCTTTCTATTCTATCCATATGCTTTCCTATATTTTACAACATTGAGGACAATGTTTGCTTTTAAAGTTGGCAGTGAAAGAATAAACTAACATACAGCAGAAGAAATCAGAATCAATAAGCACTTTAATTACACTTAATTTGAGTTTTAAAGCACGCATTGAAACCATCATTAAAATAGGGTTCCATAAGCATATAACCTTTGATGTAACTCTTCAAATCCTTGCTCCACGACACTAAATCAATCTTCAAATGTTCAGTAGACCACCAAGAGGAGCTTCTCTACTATCCTCTAACTCAAATGTGTGATGGTAATACTTGAATTGAGATCAATTTTTGTTGAGTGGGAAGAGGGTTTGGGAGAGAAAATGAAATTCTAAACTTCAAAATGCATGAATGAATTCTATATGAAAAATTGAAACATTTATCAGATTGTATCATGCAAAATCCAACTCAATTTTTGTTGTTTGACACTTCAAGAAGCAATAGTTGAGTGTGATATGTGTCCAATTTGGGATTAATCTCCCAAAAGTTGAAAAAACCCACTAAGTTGGAGTTTTTCTAATTTTAAATAATTTTTCAATTAATTCAATTTTCAGAAAAATTAATTGATTAAAAATCAAACCTGATTTTGATTTTTAATAATTGAAAAATATTTAAATTAAACACATTTAATTAATTAATCAAATAATAATTTAATATCAAATATTAAATTAATAAAACACCTAATTAAAACATGAATCCTATTCATGTAATTCAATATTTAAATCAATATTTAAATATTTTAATCTGTCTGATTTCTTTTAATTGCCACAAAATTAAATGTATTAATTATATCGAATATAATTAATCAAACCCTAAATTGAATTTGAATATTTCAAATTTAAAAAAAAAAAAAAAAAAAACCTATTTTCGATTTGAACAATTCAAATCTACTCAATTCACTAATTCAAGATAATTTTATGAGTTAGTAGAGGGATCTTATGGACCTACAGATCATGAGCTCCAACGATTCCCAATTAATTAGATAAACTCTTTAATCCAAATTAATTGGCATTCGTTAACTATCGAGGCATACCACTATAGCTCGATGTTGCGCTCTCCTCACTGTAGATATATTTCTATCCATTATAACCATAATTAGTGAAATCCACTATAACCATAATTAGTAAGTCAACCCTTCATAGGTTGTTCATATTTACAGCTAGGTCAAAATTACCATTTTTCCCTGTAAATACATCTTGCTCCTTAAGCTCCCACTGATCCTCCATTGAACAATTAGTTTATAGTCCAACTTATAAATCATGATCCTCTCGATCATGGGGGGTGGGACCCCATTATTCGAGACCAAAAATCAACGCTTAAGAGAACAACCTATTTGCTAACCCTAAGTCAGGTAGGAGTAAATTCTATCTTGCAAAACTATGTCCTCAACTATTTATCCAGCCTTATCCCCAAAATGGGAGGCTTATTGAGTAGTGTTGTTGGACTACTCTCATCTATGCAGATCAAAGGATAATCCTGAATAAACAGAAGTTCATAGTTAGTTCAAGATTAAGATCAAGTTACACTAGGTTATTGAATTTGAAATAGTCAATTTTAACAGCAAACGGTCGTTATAAAGAAAAGTGACTATTTCGATGTCCGGTCTTATGCAAACTCATTGCATAGGATGCTCCCACTTACATGTCTCCACATGAATGATTCTGGGATCACATCATTTTGATCGGTATACAAAATGGGTTGCATTCAATAGTGTCACCAAGATAAGGTACCCAATCTTATCCATATACTTATAGACCATTTTGGCTATGTACTAAAACTTGATCCTTTTTTATGTCGTCACATAAAGTTAAAGTATTCATATTATAGCCATGGATTCGTTTATTGGATTTTTATAACAGAATGCAATATCAATAATAATTTTATTGAATAAATACTCAATAATGCTTTTATTGATAAATAGAATATGTTAACAATATTTATGAATTGCGAGTGTCAAGACATTTCCAATAGGCGGTGGGTACGATGCATGTATGCTTTGAGTTTGGCTTAATATCTAGATAATAGATCATGCTGAAATTTTTTTATTCATAATGATGATATATGCATGTTTAAATAACCCTTGAGCATCTAAGCTCGGGTTTGTGGTTTGTGATTTTGTGGCTTTGATATATGCTTAATTTTGGTATATTTTGATATCATTTTGACTTCTCTGAAATTTTGAGTCTGAAAATTTTATGATTCTTGATGCTTTTTGATACTTTGATGTAATAAAATTTGTGACTCTGAACTTGTCATTTTCGCTGCAAATATATGAATGTTTAATTGTATGAACATACATAAAAAAAACAAAAACAAACAAACAAAATCAATTCATTTCAACTTTTTATTCAATTCATTTTGTTTTTGCTCAATCATTTATTTCTAATCAATGAAAAGTTGGTGATGCACTCATTTAAGTATATGCTTTTGAGACCTTAGATACAAAATAATAATAATAATAAACAAGATTTTGACCCCATTTAAAAAAAAATCTTCTCAATCTCATGAAAAATTGAGTGTCTTGTTTCAAGTTAATTTTATCCTAGACTGCTAGAAAAGTTTTATCTTTCTTGATTTTTTTTGTCACCTCGAAAGACTCACCTTTAGCCTTTACAGTAACCAACTCGTTTTAGAAACGAGACTAGACAAAGTGGATAAAAAAGGGCCTAGTGTGTCGTATTATATATATATATAAAGCAAAGTAAGATAGTTCCCTAAAAAAGAGTTATTTAAAGCATATAAAAGTTTGCCGGACAAAGTAAAAAAAAAAAAAAAAAAAAAAAAAAAAAAAAAAAAAGGTATATGTGCATGGATAGAAGTGAAAAGAGCTACCTCCGTCGTGTCTAGTTAAGGCCTCGCGAGAAAAGAGTGAATAGGTTCCCGGGGATTGAGTGTGAAAGCTAGCCCTCTTGATAAAAGAAGATATCTTCACATTGTGTGTGAGAGTTTTTAGGCACCCTTGCCTTAGTATTGTCCCTCTTTTTTACAAGATGGTATGTCTTAGGCCGATAACTGAGCTAGAGTAGGGGGAAAAGGTAATGAGAGTTAAATAAATCTTTTTCGGTGTCTTAGACTCTAAAATAAAGAGAGCGTTGCATTCTTTCCTCCATGATTTTACTCAAAAAATTCATTTTCAAAAATGAGTTTCAATTGATTGTTTGCAAATCTTTGACTATCTAAGTGATAGATTTGATTACTTTCTAGATTTTTGAGACTCAAGATTAGAATCAATTTGAATCTCAATGAATTGAATGACCTTCCCATGATTGCCTACTGTACTCTCAGGCTTAGTCATTCTATTTCTCGGCTACTTAATAAATTCACCCAACATATCCTTCATAGTAGGATTTTTATCACCTTGCTGACCAAATCCTAAAGGAGCTTGTAGAGTTTTCCCGGTGTTATCGTAAGAAAGATTTAAATGATAGCGAAAACCTGTGTTATAGTGAGTGTGATGTCTTTGTTACCCTTGATAATGGTGCACATAATTCGCTTATTGCACATCAAGAGTCTCCATCATCAGTTATGCATTGGTCGCCGCCATCGATGCAACCGACTGCTAGTTACCTAAAACAACAAGTTTATTTAAAGCATTAGTCAGGGTAGTCATTTGAGCCCTTGGTGTAGTTACCTCGTCAAGTTCATGTAAACCAGCCACTTTAGTAGAACACGCTCAGATGGCCAATTATAACTAGTTATGGCCATGTCTTCGAGCAACGTTCGAGCCTGCTCCATTATTTTTAAGAAAATTAAGCCTCCTGCAGTAACATCAAGAATTGATTTAGTAGCTCCCATCAACCCATTTTAGAACAACTAGATCTGCAATTTATCTGGGTAACCGTGTTGAAGACACTTTCTCAACATCTCCTTGTAATGCTCCTAGGCTTCGAGTAATTATTCTCCTTCATTTTGCCTGAAGGTTGCAATTTCAGTCCTAAGCTCCATTGATTTTGTTTGAGGGAAGAATTTTTTCAGAAACACTTGAGCCAACCCATCCTAAGTGGTAGTGATGCCTGACGTAAAAGACTCAAGTCAGTCCTTGGCCTTATCTAACGCAAAAATGGAAATAAACGTGAACGAATAGCATTAGAAGTAACATTGTCTATTTTATTGTGCTGCAAATCTCCAATAAGGAGCGCATATGCCTATGGGGATCCTCAGCTGGACTTCTTCAGAATGCACAATCTCATGCATTTGGATAAGTCCTAGCTTCAATCGAAATTATTGACATCTAGAGGTGCATGTGTAATTCCAAGCTGGACTGTGGGAACAACTGGTTTGGAGTAGTCTCGAATCGTGTTGGATACCAGTTGCACAACATGGAATCAAACATGAGTCTTAAACTTCTCCTTAGGTTTCGTTTGAAAGTTCGTATTATCTTTAGATCAAAAGAAAGAAGTTCAAACTGGCGGCTACGTCGCACACACTACAAAAACAACAAAAATAAAAATAAAAATAAAATACACCCTAAATTAAAATCAATCTTATCACCTTAATATTAGTCCAATAAAATAGAACTAATTCTCCAACAACGGCAGCAAAAACTTGACACTCGCAAGTGTATGCGTCGAAGTGATAAAATCCTAATAAACTAGATATCATCCTCTGGGAATTAGATGTTTGATTTAACTAGCTATCAGTTAATCTTTTCAGGGAATTGAAACAAGATGATTTTGTAAGCAAAGAATTAAAGAAAGAAAATAAAGGTTCAAACTAGGGATTCACTTGACTAAGATGTCCTAAGGACTTGATCTCATTCAACATTGTTATGGAATCAAATATTTTCTTTCAATTAAATCATTGTATCAACTTAAGCCTAGAAGGTCTATGATCTGGGTTTCTCTTACAAGTTCCACCCTTTCTTATGTCTAAAAGTCAATTTTATTTCCATACAATTGAAACTAATAAACATAGCATTAAGCCTCTTCATTCTTAACCTCTACGTTTTCCTATCATTCTCATGTATATTCCAACATTAGTTTATCATGCTAGTTCCAGTTTAAAAATCTCTTTGTCAAGTGGATTTAAAAATCTTAAAACAATTAAATGGTGATCAAGTATTCAATTGGAAAAAACACAAACATGACAAAAGAAATTTAAAAAAAAAAAGCCAATGCATTCTATTAAACAAAAGAATTAAGAACCATCCATAAATAATATTGAAATCAATCAAACCCTAAAACAACAAATTAGTTTAGCCACTCTTGTTCAAAATATAAACTCTAAACATGTTGTACAGAGATATAAAGAAAGAGATTAAAAAAAGAATTAGTCATTGATCAATCTATTGTCGATAATGTATCAACGTCTCCTTCTTGATCCAACTTTTATCAACTCATTGATTAGACTCTGAAAGTCTCTCTAAACAGCAACCTTTCGGCCTCTGTGAAAAATCCCAAGTGATCCCAAGTCGAATTCTCCTCAAATTAATGCGAAAAAGAACTTAAATAGGGCATACCGTCGTCGTAGCATTGGGATGCTATAAATGAGCATCGCTAAGCTCTTCGGTAGCGCTACCTTTCCATGACAGACGGCAGCCAGAAGCTTTTAATGTGTACTAAAGATGACGGAACGGTGGAAAATCTGCAAAAAGAGAAGAAAAGAAAAGAAAAACTCTTGGAAAAATGCGTTGTGCTACCCTTGCTCCGCACTTTTTAGCCCTCTTTTGATTTATTCTTTGTCCTAGGTCAAAGTTTGACCGTTGTAAGAGATATTTTGGTCTTTTTACTTCCAATTTGGCTCATTCTACTCCAAGTTTTCGTTTTCTACAAAATAGATAAATAAAGCAATAAAATATCTTTTATGCAATAAAAACAACAAAAATCTAAGCCTAAGAACGCACGTACATTTGACCTACCAACTGATTATAATATTTTTCATACTTCTATGAGGACTTAGTCTTAGTCTGTTACTTTTGATGAGCTTCATGTGCTGATGAAAGTTGAAGAATCGCAGCTCTTGATAAACATATTCTAAACGAGAAGATCTTACCGTACAACCAACTACAACGTTAACATCTCAGTCTATTGCCTTTCGTCCAAATAACTTTCCTAATAACCAATAAGAACGTGGTCGTGGTTAAAACTCAGGTCGTGTTCGATCTAATGGTACTCCACCAAATCAGTTCTTAAATCAAGGTCGTGGTTCTTATCAAATTCTTCATCTGATACTTGCATTTTTTGTCAAGTTTGTACTCAACCTGGTCACACTGCCTTGTACTACTACAATTGTATGAACTTTAACTTTCAAAGGAGACTTCCACCACCTCAACTTGCTGCTATGGTTGTGACTCAAAACAGTCAATATCTTTATCCCATTACATCATACAAATAGGCCTCCAAATGTTCCTAAAAATTCTATTGATGCTCATGTTGCAAACAAACCCTCTTCAATTCTAGATGCAATTAGTTATGTCACCCTCATCTTCAAGCTCTTAATTATGTTCTTCGCCTATTATACTTATCTACGTGTAATCAATCATGTATCTGTGAATTCTGTCTACATGGAAAAATGCATAGGCTTTCCTTTCCTCATTCGGAGACTGTCTTTGTATCCTTTATAGCTTGTTTATAGCGATGTATGGGACCCTGCCCCTAAAATTCTATAAATGGCTATAAATACTTTCTTTGGTAGACTATCTTTCCAAATATACTTGACTCTTCCCTATTAAGCTGAAATCTGAAATTACTGATATCTTTATATGCTTTAAGCCTTTCATTGAAAATCAGTTGTCATCCCGCACTCAAGTTCTTAGAACTGATGGCGGTGATGAATATCTAAACCATGATCTTAACTTTTTTCTTCAACAACATGGTATCCTCCATAAAACCATATTGTTAAAACTACATTAACTATTATGAATCGTGCATATGTACCTATTCGTTTCTGGTCTTATGCTTTTGCTAATGTCGTGTTCCTTATAGATAGACCACCTTTCTCTGTTTTAAATAATAGTGAGCTCCTAATTATAAACATCTTAAAATGTTTAGTTTTGCTTGTTATCCACTTCTTAAACCCTATAATTCTCATGAACTTCAACCCAAAACCTCTCAATGTGTCTTTCTTGGCTATCCTTTAGAATATAAGGGTTATTTGTGTTACAACATGAGCAATGGTAAACTTTTTATCTCTTGTCATGTCATTTTTTATGAATCCCTTTTTTTCCATTTGCTAATCTTGCTTCATCCAATCTTGTGTCTTCCAATCTTATTTCTCATTCCCCTTATCCTTTATCTCAAGTTCTTGCTTACCCAAGAGCCATATACTTGTTTTGATCAATTGACAGGTACTTCTAGTGACAGAATCTCTCTAACTCAGTCTCCTAGTATTGTTACTACTGCTCCATTAACTGAAACTACCAGAAATGATGCTATTGAAGTTATTGAAACCATTACTCCATCTAGTGAAATTGTGAGGTCTACTACTAATAATATTGCTATTAGTAGTGCAACTTCTTTAGCTCAAAATGTTGATTGAAGTACTCTTGCACCTATAATGTTGATAATTCCTTTGATTTGAGTTGTCATCCGATGCAAACAAAAAGCAAATCTGGAATTCCCAAGAGGAAAGTTTTTGTGGCTACCATATCTACTCATCCTAATAATGTTGAATCTTCATCCTTTACTCAATCTTCTAAACATTATGTTTGGAAACAAGCTATGGCTAAGGAATATGAAGCATTAATCAGACAAGGACTTGGCCTCTAACTACATTACCTCAAGGCAAAAGTGTTATAGGATTCAAGTGAGTCTATCGTATCAAAAGATATCCAAATGGTAGTATAGCTCGTTACCATCAGGTAGAAGGCATTGATTATGATGAAACCTTCAGTCTTGTGGTAAAGAAAACCTACAATTTGTCTTATTTTGGCTCTTGCAGCATAGTTTGATTAACAGCTTGATGTCAAAAATGTGTTTTTACATGGTAATCTTCGTGAATAACTATACATGCAGCAGCCTCGAGGTTTCGTTCAACATCCTAATTTAGTCTGTAAGTTGTCAAAGAGAGTTACGGCCTAAAGCAAGAACCTAGAGCATGGTTTGAATGTTTCACTTCTCACCTACTTACTTTGGGGTTTGTTGCATCCTTAGCTGACTCTTCTCTATTTATTAGAAAATATGGCAACTCTGTCACCTATTTACTTTATTGTGACTAGAAATGATCGGTGTTATGTTACTAATTTGTTGGCTCAACTAAAGCTAAAATTTGAGATGACTGATCTAGGATCTCTCAAGTAGTTTTTGGGTTTTAGGTTATCACAACAAATTTTGGAATCTCTATTGCTCAGTCTAAATATGCCAAAGACTTGCTACAAAAGTTTAGAATGATTGGATGTAAACCTTGTAATGCTCCAATTGCTTTGTCTTCATTTAGTGATGTTGGTGATTCTCTTTGTTCTGCTGAAGACAGGAAGTCTTATCGTGCCATTGTGGGAGCTTTGCAATATCTTACATTCACTCACCTGAATATTGCCTTTACCATGAGTCAACTTTTGTATTTGAGGTTGACAATGTTGATATCGGATCCAAAACAGCCAAGATATGATATAAATATTTATCTAGAACCTTTGATTGACGACTTGAAACTTTTGTGGGAAGAAGGGGTCCAATGTTTTGATACATATAAAAAAGAATATTTCATTTTGCGGGCTGTCTTACTATGGACTATCAATAACCTGCATATGACAATCTATGTGGTTGTAGTGTCAAGGGTATAACGCTTGTTCAATATGTGGGGAGGACACTTCTTCAATAAAACTACAATATGGGGAAAAAAATGCATATATGGGACATAGAAAATATTTGCCAGGAAATCATTGTTGGTGTATATCAGCATGCAGCGGAAGCAACAATGATTAATAAATACTCTAATTCATTAATTTTGGCAGTAACTAAAGCATGCTCATCTAACACAAGAGGGTTTGATGCTATACCTTTGTAGAACTCTTCAAAATCTTGATTCTCAGCTGTTATCTTCTCCGAAACTTGCTGTGAACTACCTCAAGATCTTCCCCACCATCCTCTTGGAGTTTTAGAATGAGTTGTGGGACTCAAGAACAGCTTGAACAAAAGGAAACTTGGAGAGAAGCTCACTGCTACAACCCACTTGAAGAACTATTTCTTCAGCCCGATTTTTTCTATAAAAACTCTTTGGAAGCATGCATCAATTTAAAAAATCAATTTGATTTTAAAGTTGAAAATATTATTAATTTTGTAAAATTAATTTCATAAATTAATTTTCTAATAAAATTAATAAATAATTATTTGAATAATTCAATTAATTCTAATTAATTTAATATCAAATATTAAATTATTTTTTTACACAAATCCACCTTCATATATTTAAATCATATTTAAATATAAACTCTCCTATTCCGTTTAATTCTAAATTGAACGTTTCAAATTAACTTATCATGCTACTCTAAAGCTAATCCATTTATGAGCTAGTAGGGGAATCTTGCGGACCTACAGATCATAGGCTCTAACGATCCGAGATAAATTGGCTAAATTCATTACATTGAATGAACCCCCATTCGTTAACTAATAGGTCACTCCACTAAAGCCCATAGTTTAACTCCCCTCACTGTAGATATATTATGTCCACTTGATATAACCATGATCAGTAAGTTGATCTTTCACAGGTTGTTCGTAATCACAGCTGGGTCAAGTTCACCGTTTTACCCCTGTGAATACATCTCGTTCCTTAAGTTACCACTTACCCTATAATGAACAATTTTTATTCATAATACTTATAAATCAAGTCCTTTCTCTATTATGAGAAGGCGGGGCCCCGATTGTTCAGGACCTGGAATCAGTACTTAAGAGAACAGCCTATCTGCTAACCCTAAATCAGGTAGGAGTGAATTCCATCTTGCAAGGCTATGTCCCCAGCTATTCATCCGGTCTTATCCCCAAAATGGGAGGCTTATTGAGCAGTGTTGTTGGACTACTCTCACTCATGCAGATTAAATGATAATCTCGAACAAACAGGAGTTTATAACTAGCTCAGTTTTAACAGTAAACGGTCGTTATAAAGAAAAGTGACTATTTTGTGGTCCAGTCTATATGCAAACTCATTGTATAGGATGCCCCCACTTACATGTCTCTATATGAATGATCTATGGATCACATCATTTGTATTACCTACAAAATGGGCCACATCCAATAATGTTACCAGGATGAGATACCCAATTTCATCTATATACTTATGAGACCATTTAGGCTATATACTATTAACTTGATATTGTTTATGTCACCACATAAAGTTAAAGTATTCACACTATAACCATGGATATGTTTATTGAATTTTCATAATAGAATGCAAAATCAATAACTTTATTGAATAAATTACTCAATAATATTTTATTGATAAATAGAATGTTTAACACGAACTGCGAGTTCTAGGACATTCCCAATAATCATCCATACCAAAGAAAAAAAAAAGGTTTTGATGGTAAGCAAAAACATGGAAGTCCTCCACATCCTTTGACAAGAGAGGCCATCTAGCTGAAACTCAAGGACATGAACTTTTCATGGGGGAAGAAATGTGGCAAGAGATTGAAAGACCAAGTTGGAAATGACTATTAGAAGAGAACACCTATATTTTATGAATTACCTATAGGAAAAAATTGCATGTAAGACACTGTCTTGATGTCATGCATATTAAAAAGAATGTTTGCATCAATATCATGGGTACATTACTTGATATCCCGAGAAAAGTAAAGATGGGATAAATACTCGACTTGATTTAGTTTAAATGAACATTTGACCTAAACTAGCACCTGTGCTGAGTGGAAATAGAACATACATACCTGCAGCATGCTATACATTGTCAAGAGAAGAGAAGTATTGTTTTTGCAAGACTTGAATTAGCAATCACTAGGGTTTGGTGGTTGTTGATTACACAAAAGGTGTTGTATTCTGGATGGATCCTCTAAAAAATTGTATCCGTGAGGATGCTATGGAAGTAGTTGGAATGTATGTGATACTTACTATACCATTTAGCATATAATGACTAACTATTTTATGTCAATAGTTAAAATCTTTTTCATTCCATGTATGCATCCATAGGTCCTTCAACATCTGGAAAAAAAAAAAAAAACCAAGTTGGAAGGTCATCAAGGTAGGTGAAATGACAATGCAAGTTCATAGAAACCTTATTTACCATATTTAATGCTTCATATGTTTTATGCATAGTGTCTTAAACAAGTGGATGTGGTCGAATGCGGCTATTATGTCATGCGGTTTATGCGTGATATAATATTGTCCAAGAACAATTCAATTGTAGACATGGTATGTATTGTAGAACTTCAAACAATTTGAACTAGAAACTTAGTGCCATAAGTAAAGATCCACTTTCTTGTATACATATGAAAGGTGCACCATCTACTTATACACAAGATGACATTGACTATGTGCAATCTAAATGGATTGAGTTTGTAGAATCGCACATATTTTTTGCATGATATGTGGTACTTGGTGTTTTTTGTTGCTTTTGGACTGCATTTTGTTGTAAATGATTTTTTGGAGAAGAAATACATGTACATTCACACAGTAGGGAGAATTAAGACCAACAAAGTGGTGAGTTTAGTGCTTGAATGATATATAAGAATACAAGTAGATTGTTATATATGTAGACTAATTTGAGTATTGACTTTTTATTCTAGGAAGAATTTGTGATGATTATCCAAAGAAATGTATAGATTGACGGGATCTCTTTTGTCATTTTTGACAACTTATTGGTGCTCAATAGGTATGTGGATGTTTCTACATTTTTCATTTGTATACCTCCCCCAAGAAAATAATGATAATAATAATAATAATACTAAGGAAAAGAATGATGCTATTTGTTAATTGAGTATTACGTGTTTACTATCATATTAGAAAATTTTGTTGAATATTGTTATGATTGTTAACATTGATGAATTGCGAGTATAGGTTATTATATCAGTGTTGTATAAGTAAAACATTTACCCAATTTGATTATGAGTGTTCCTACTTGGGATATAGGTCATTAACTCTATGTTTTTGGCAAGATCAATGTGTTAGAAATTGTTAATGTTGGAAAGATAAATCCTTCTTATATTGTTATGATTGTCAATATTGATGGGTAGAGTTGAACTCTAAAATGATTTTTAATTTTTTTAACGGGTTTTGTAAGAATTTTTTGGAGGAAAAAAATCATAGAGCATTGATATATTTATATGATTTTTTGTCAGGTTAGTAGCTAAAGTTTGATTGAAATGCAATTTAATGTGGCTTATTGTAAAACCTTTATTAATGGTTATTAGTTAACTTTCTGCTTATTTTCTATATATATGAAAGTATTTTATATTTGTGTTCTTAAGGTTGAAAAGCATTAATTCATTATGGATATCTTATATGTTATGACAAGGTTAACTTGTTGTTGCATCGAAACATAGAAATGTTGACTAATCTGACTAACATTGAACTTGGTAAAATGAAATGGTTGAATAATTGAAAAATGAGGCTGGAAGACTTTCCACTTCATTGAAAAAAGGAAGGGGATAGGGAAGCGAAGCTTAGGTCAAATGCAAGTGCTGGTCTTGGTGCTATATGTTGCTGGGGCTAAAAGTGAACTATGTCAATCACAAAATAACAAATATCAAAAGTGCATCTTAATGACATTACAAAAGTGTAAAAATGTTAAATTCCGTGACAGTTAAAATATATCATGATATAATATTTTTTGATTTCAATGACATTGAAAATTGTCGTGGTCCATTTATTCTTGACAAGAAAAAATATCACTATATATTCCTTTTTTACATTTTATAACTGTAATCATTACCTAAAATCTTACATAAATTAGCCAATTTTGAGTCACTTGATGATAATGATAACATGTCATATCAAACTTGACAATGATATACTATCATTGTCAATAATCATTCATTAGTGACAATTTGTCATTAAAGCTCAATTATGACATTTTTCGAAAACTGTCATTGAACATCATATCTTACAGGGGATACCATGACAGGAAATAACTGTCATTAATTCTAAACATGACAATTTTTAAATGTCATGGTATCAAAATTTTCTTACAGTGGTTAAAACTCTTTTTAACCTTTCTTAAATTAATAAAATCAAATGACTTTACAATTCTAGGTGTTTATTTACTTAATTTAAGATAGAGGCATTAAATTTTTCTAAAAAAAGATGAGGTATTAAATAATAAAATAATGTTTTCATGGAATATATTATTAAAAAATTAAAAATAGCAAACAAACACTCTTTTTTCTTTGTTTCCAGAAGTAATAAGATATTCATTTAAAATAATAATAATAAATAACAATAATAATTAGGTTTTTCCTATACAATAAATATTAGCATAAATCTTAAAATATTAAACTTTTGATATTTTTTTTAAACAAAACTTTTTGTCTGATTTTGTAGATATAGAATTTAATTGAAGTGTCTATTTTACCATTTTAAACATAACGCGAAATTATTCGTAAAATATATATACAATAATGAGATTGTTTTGTTTATTTGAATAAAACAAAAGTTTACATAATTTTAATATATAAAACAATCAAAATCTTTTGAAAAAAACCATAGGCCTCGTTTTTTTTAAAAAAAAAATAAGTCTAGGTACAAATTTCTTCATTTGTGGTCTATTTTAAAACTAACTTTCAAAAAGTTCTTTTTGTTTTTGGAATTTAGTTAAGAATTCAATCATTCTACTTAAAAAAGATACAAATCATTAATATATATATATATATAGATTAAATAAGTTTAATTTAAAAAAAAACAAAAAAAATTACCAAACAGACCATAAATATAACTATTCAAACAAAATCTTTGAAAAAGCTACAACCATACATAAATATCTGCCAAATTAGAAGATTTATCCTGTACATAATAGGTTAGAGATATAGTTTGATTTTGAAAATATTAGGAAGCCGGTATTTATTTATATGATTTGTAAAACAATATAATATTCACCCAATCTATTAGTTTCTATATAAATAAATGCTAAACTTTCCTATATTTCAAAAAATTTAATTAAGATTGTGAGTCTTTCCGTACATTGTATATGTTGCTTAACTAGTTAAAATTAAACTTCCAAATTTTGTGGAACAAAAAACGTATTTTTAAAAAAAATAATAATAATTGGATTGTCTATTTTACCACTTTAAACATAATACAATGTATTATTGGTAAAAATGATATTTAACATTAACAAGATTTTGTTATTTTTAATTTTTTATAATGTATTGTTTCTTCATAAAAAAAAATGTTGCATTATCTATATTACAATACCAAAATATTAATATATTTATTCAAGAATTTAATTACTAGCATACTTTTTGCTATATAAAAATTTTGGTATGAAAGACAATATTATGAAAACATTAAAATAAAAATTATTATATTATCTAACTTTTAAAATTTTTATGATAATTAAAATAAAAGCATATAGTATTTATTTAATTCATCTAATATTCTATATATATTTTAATTTTTTCAATTAAAACTACAAGATCTCGATAAATTTGAAAATTTGAAAATTTGTTAAAAATTAAGAAAAATGAAAGTCTAAAATCTAGTAAGAAATTGATTTTAAAAAACGAGTGTATATTTTAAGAGTTGTTTTAATAAATTTAATCACATTTTATTTTACTAAACATAAAAAATGTTTAAGATTTTTTCATCACTTTTAATCCTTCCAAAATCAATCCAAACACATCTTTAATTTCTTTAAAGAGTGTTTATAAACGAAAATATTTACATGATGATATTACAGCTATACAATAAATAAAAAATTATATAAGTAAAACTGAACTCATCTCAACTATAATTAAGGTTCAAAAGTCCTACCATACACATTTACATTGTGAATTTTTGGGGAAATAAAAAAAAAATACTGTAGAATAATCACGGTACAAATTAAGTTGGTTACTTTCTTATTTTACCCCTAGAAAGTAGCTAACAAAATCAGTTATAATAATTTCATTTGATAACTATTTTATTTTTAAAAAAAAAAAAAATACACCTGTTTTGAAAGATTTTTATTTAAAAAAAAAAATTACGAAGAATTATCGATTATCGATTTAATTTTTAAAACATATTAAAAAAGTAGTTATCAAATGGGACAGATTTTTCAAATTCCAATTGAAAATTGAAAAATGGACTTTGAAACGCCATTTCGAACCTTTTTGGCGCCCTTTGGCAGTTAGATCAACCGATGCGTAAAATTGAATTCTGAGCACCTGAATGGTCTCTCTTCAGAAATCCTTCCATGACGACTCTTCTCTTATAGTATTCGCCGGAACTCATCGCCCCCGCACTGACCTTGTCGTCCGATGACTTCAATCCGATCCTCCGCCGGTACAAACAGAGGATCCAAACCGAAGTGCATATAATAGCTCCGATTTTTCCCCATAATACCAAGCTTAAAAGACAAACCAGTAGCAGAAACCAACCGCTGAAGATTTTTCCGAAATTAATTTGTCTGAACAGTCGATTTGATGCAGTTGGATAAAATCGGAATGATATGTCGCTCATTTCCGAGGAGGAAGGGGATGAACTGCAGAAGGAGGAGGATGAAAATGGCGCCGAAGTACGCGAAGAACAGGTAGAAGAGTTGTGGTAATTTAGATCTGAAGCAATTCTTGATCTGTTGTTGCTAATTGAGAACGGAGCTTGATGCCTTTGATTCTCCGTCTTCGAATTTTGCTTTTCTTTTGCTTTCCTTTTTCTGATCTTCTTCGCCTGCAACACTCAAAGAACGTCCGGAATTCGCGTCAGGAAAAAAAGATCGAAGTGGATCAATTGCATAAAAAAAAAAACAGAGAACGAAATTGTTACAATTTAATCAAAAGGCGATTTAGATCGGTGGACAAACCAATGACGTTCCGAATAAGACGGCCTTAACCGCCCGTGACAAAGCACCGCCACCGTTTTTCTTTTTACGGTGACCGGAATCTCCATCGCCTCCATCAAACGAACGCACTCCATCATCAACCGTGATGAATGGAAAAATGTGCTCGTCTGAAGCATCCTCCTTACATCGCGCCGTTCCGACAGGGCCACCGGAGGCCGCCGCTCGGAAACACGGAAACAATTTGTTCTTCTTCTTCGATTTGATTGCAGTAATGGAGTCCATTGGACATAGAATTCGAAAATGGAAACTGAATTCGAAAATGGAAACTATGTGCAATTTGCAAGGATTTAGCAAGGCGTTTGGGAGACTACAAAATATGAGAGAATTGGAGAATGAGAATCTGATTACAAAAAATGGAGAAACTTAACTTGAAGAACAGTTGAATTTGTGTTGATGGAGGAGATGAATGGGTGGCGCTTGAGTTTTTGCAGCGCTGAGGGCCAACGACGATATAGGGTGCGCTTCGTCTGGTCTCACCGTCAAAAGCTCTAGAGTTTTTTTTTTGATAAATAGTATACTTGATGGATTTCTAATTATATTGTAATTGTAAATGAATTGTTAGCCGGCAACTATTTTTTTTTTATTTTTGTGTATTTAAAATTAAGTATATGAATATTACTTCTACATCTAAATTTTTTCTTTTGTTATTTATTCTTTACCAATAATTTAAAAACGAAGCCAAATTTTGATAACTTTCAAAAAGTTATTTTTGTTTTTAGAATTTGGCTAAGAATTCAACTATTGTACTTAAGCAAATCGTTTAAGACATGTGAATGAAATAAACTTAATTTTCAAATCAAAAACAAAAAAACTAAATGGTTACGAAACGGGGCCTCAAACTTCATGATTATAAATTATGTATGCATTTTTTTCATGCTAGAATTAAAAAATTGACTATTTGGAGTGTCGAGATGAATTTTGAAGTTAGGATTAATACATCTAAAGTTAGGAAGTTTGTGTCTGAGGTGTATGCTTGTTTAGTTTGGAGTTGGGAAGCTTATATTTGAGATGCAGTGTTTAGTTATTAGGTTGAGTATATGATATTGTTTTTTTCAATCTAAAAGAGTATGATCTATTGGTAGTTTCTTTTGTTTGTTTAACTTTTTGATTAATCCTTTAATTACGCACATGTTTTCCCAAAATTTTTATCACTCAATTGAGATGACAACTTAAAATCTAACTTATATTTTACCTTTATTTAAAATGTAACCGTTGTATTTAAGATAGATAAAAATCAAATGTTTCATACGAATAACAAAATTACAATATACTTTCACATTAGTGGAGTGTATGAGTGCAATATGCACAAAAAGTAAGTCATTAAAAGATTTAGGCCTCTTTCTTTTTTATTTTATGTCAAATTTTAGGCTTAGATTTATTATGCATGTATGTTAGTGTTGGGAATATGATCAAAGTTTCACATTGACTATACAAGAGGATAATCACGGGTATCTAAGAGAGACAACCATCTTCAATTCTATGCGGTCTTTTGGAAACTAATAGTAAAGTCATGGGAGTTTATGGCTGAACTAGACAATATCATACTTTCGTCGAGATATTTAGAGATTTATTGTCTCTAACAAGTAATATCAAAACAGTGTCAGGCCCTGGGTTAGCCAGTCGATGAAATCATCAGGTGCCAACACAAAGAAATTGAGAGCCTTAGAAGATGCAATCATGATGATATCTATTTGTGGTCAATCTTTCGGACAAACAATGAGATGTTTTTAAATAAGCTATTTTTCATTTAAACACTTTTTATTTTTTTAAATAAATACAAATATGTTTGGTTACATTTTTCTATACAAGTTTTTTGTTACACACAAGTTTATTTAGGTTGAATATATGTCTAAAGAGTTTCTATTAAAGCTAAGCTACTACATACTACGACTATTAAACACCATCAATTGATCATTTTTTTTGTATTTAAAAACATTTTCACTGCCCAAGTTTTCCAAGTTTCTTTAGTATATGATCGGCTTAGTTGGTTGTTAGAGTTAGTCATTAGAAATGACTGGTGGAGTTAGTGGTCAGAGGTGGTCATCAGAAGTGGTAATCGCATGGATTTGGATGTTGGAAGTGTGCATTGGAGATGATTTCCCTAGGTGGTCTTCATCGAAAGTAGTTTGTTGGAGGTGGTTGTCAAATTTTGGTCGTCGAAGCATGTCGCTGAAGTAAAGCAACAGTAGTTGCCAATAGTGGTTGTTACTGGAGTTAGGTGTCGGAGGTAGTAGTCATCAATGGTGACCGACAGGTGGAGTCATTAGAAACATTTGAAGGAGAAAGAGAGTAAGAGGGGAAGATGAATTTCATCAATAAATGTGCAAACTTCAATAATGTATTATTGAATTTGGTGGATATAAGTCTTGGCTCATGGGCACGCGTCTAATCATGCATGTTTGTGTTAGGGTTGATGCCCTAAACTCTCATAGGGTCCTATAGTTTGTAAACACCTGTATGAACAAATGCTTATGATGTTGATAAGCGCCCGCGATGCTTGTTGGATGCAAAGCTAGAGGTCCTTCTAGGATCCTTGCAAACACTCAACAAGAAAGCTACTTAGATCAAACTTAGAATCTATGATGGTCACTCTTAGATCCTAAGACAACTCACTCCAAAATTAGTTTGATCAAGACTAATCCAATTAATTGATTTAAATATCAAATCTAAAGCAAGATTTGAAAGAAAAAAACAACACCAAAGGGTTGAATAAGCACAAATTTTTTATTATTGATAATCTGAGTTTTGAGAACATTACAAGCCATTTTATAGGCCAAATGGTCGTGGATGCAAGAAACTCAAAAGTCATTCAAATACAATTAATTGCAAATTATAGAAAATAACACCTAGAAACTTGAAACTTAATTGCATACTAAATTATAAGTCCAAATGCAAAACTAGGAATGTAGAAAATCTTCCAATTGCCTTAAATATCTCCTTCAGAAGGTGGAAAAGTAGATATGCACGTTTGACAAGGTTTGAAGTCACATTTTCCCATGTAGTGCACACTTGACAACATTTTCTTCACAAAATCTACACATTTTTTTTTACCACCATGTCATCTTCCAAATTATATGACTTTTCCCACATCTTCATGCCATTCTCTTCTTGGCTCATTGAACTAACTATATATAACTTTGGTCTCAAAATTATTTGTCAGTTCTTGTGAATTTGCTAGTTTTTGAAGATGTAGTATGAATGCCTCTTGAATCTTCTTTGTCTTGATTCTTGTAATTGGTCCTTTAGGTACATGCAATGGTTCAATGGTTAAATTCATATCACCCTCCCTTTCTGTAAAAAGATTTGTCCTCAAATCAAGGTCTTCATTACCTACATCAAAAGGAGTCAAATCAACCACATTGAAAGTAGAACTTACGTTGTACTCACCTCGAAGATCCAATTTGTAGGCATTATCATTGATCCACTCTATCACTTGAAATGGACTATCTCCTCTTGGTTGAAGTTTAGACATCCTTTGATCTGGAAACCTTTCCTTTTGTAGATGTACCTAAACCCAATCACCAGGTTTAAAAATCATTTTCTTTCTCCCTTAGTTCTTGCTATTGACAAGCTTTTGATTCTTCTTTTCAATCCTTTCTTTGACTTCTTTATGCAATTTTTTTACGAATTCTGCTCTTGAAATAGCTGCATCACTAGTAAACATACTAGGTGGCAAGGGTGACAAATCTAATGGAGTTAATGGATTAAAGCCATACACAACCTTAAAAGGTGAACAATGAGTGGTGTTATGTATTGCTCTATTGTAAGAAAACTCTACAAAAGGTAGAGTATCCTCCCAAGACTTGAGATTTTTAGACATTAATGACCTAAGCAAAGTTCCCAATCTTCTATTAACCACCTCAGTTTGCCCATCGGTTTGTGGGTGACAAATTGTTGAAAACAAAAGCTTAGTTCCCAACTTACCCCACAAAACTTTCCAAAAATTACTTAAAAATTTTGCATCTCTATCACTAACAATGGTCTTAGGAATTCCATGCAATCTAACCACTTCCCTAAAGAAAAGATTAGCTATGTTAGTAGCATTATCTGTTTTATTACATGGTATGAAATGTGCCATTTTACTAAACCTATCAACTACCATAAAAATATTATCATGATGTCTCCTAGTTTTT
>NC_052357.1:55449936-55527258 GCF_009727055.1 Benincasa hispida
CCCCTCACTTTTCTCTTTTTTTTTTTCGCTCTTCTTCTTTAACTTACTTTCTTCTCTCCTCTCTTAATCTTCAAATTCTTTTCTTTTCTTTTCTAATTTCACTTGATCGCATTGCACTTCATATGGAGATAATGGAAGCAAAGTAAACTTCTTCCCATTCAAAGTAAATGTGTACTTATTCAGCAAACCATCATATGTGACTTCTCTATCATATTGCCAAGGTTGGCCCAATAACATATCACCCGCATGCATAGGTACTACATCGCAAAGAACCTCATCCTTATATCTTCCCAAAGTAAAAGAAATAAGAACTTAGGAGTTTACCTTCAATTCTCCTTTGTTTGTTAACCATTGAAGTTTATATGGTTTTAGATGTGGACGAGTAGCGAGCTGGAGTCTTTTTACAAGAAAACTACTTACTACATTTGTGCAACTTCCACTATCAATCACCAATGGGGTTCCTTCAATCAAGCACCTTGTGTGAAATAAGTTCTCCCTTTAATCTTCAACTTTCTCCTCCTTGATTTGCACATTAAGTACTCTTCTTGAAACTAAGGATATGGAGTTACCTTCTTCAATGTACTCATCAACAAAGGCTTCTGATTCTTCCTTAAGGTTGCCACCTTGTTCATCACATTCATCTTCTAAATCAATAATTCCATCTCTTATGACCATAACTTTTTTATTGACACAATCTTTGCTCATGTGCCCAAATCCTTTGCACTTCCAACATTGAATGGAACTAGATTTCTCTCTTTCCTCCTTTGAATCTTCATTCTTTTTAGTATAGGTGCTACCGGCTTCCACTCTTTTAGGAGCCACAAACTTCCCTTTTGCTTCACCCCTATTCACAAAACCATCCTTGTTCCAAACATTAGAATTTGAAAAGGTATTAGCTTTAGAATTATACCTCTTGGAATGTTCCTTTTCTTCTCTCAATTGTTCTTCAATTTTGATTGCATAATGATACATATCTTCAAAGTATAGTTGAGGATATCTATCAATGATATGAGCAATTTCTCGATTTAAACCTCCAAGGAATCTAGACATGGTGTTTTCTTCTTCTTCTTCTTGAATATTTGCTCTTTCTATCAAAGTTTCCATCTTTTGATAATATTCAGCTACATTTTTTGTTCCCTGCGTCAAAACTTGCAATTTAGTTCTCAAATCTCTTTCATAATGTTTTGGAACATACCTCTTTCTCATGGCTTCTTTAAGTTCTTCCCAAGTTTCAATGAGATCCTCCTTTTTCCTCCTTCTCTCGGATTTGAGATGTTGATACCAATTTCCCGTATGGTTAGTGAATTCGACAATGGCAAGTCTCATCTTCTTATTCTCACTGAGTGTTACAATCAAACACATGTTCTATCTTCCTTTCCCATTCTAAGTATGTCTCCGTATCCGACGTTCCACAAAATGGTGGAATTTTGAGCTTGGCTCCACTATCTCTATCTTCATGGATTCTTTCTCCTCGTCTAGGGTGCATATTATTTCTTCCTCTTCCTATCATGTTTCCTCTTCCTCCAATTTGTCTTTCTTGTTCAACTAAGTCAATTACTCCCTCATCTTCTTATAAGACTCTTTGTTGTTGTGCCCTTCTTTCTTGCCTATCTTCCCTCATCATTTCCATCATGCCTTGAATGACTTAAAGAATAGCCATATTAGTATCTTGTACTTGTGGTACTCCTTCATCCTGTGACATTTTAAAGTTAGTAATAAAAGGACCTCACCACATTTCTCACCAATTTCACTCAAGAACAGTCGTGTTTATCACTCAAGGGTAGGCTTTTGGTACTAGGTCAAAGATGTATGAATTGACTTATATTTTTGGTGCAATCTCACTAAAAGTTTAATAAAAAAAAAACCAATTCAAAATGATCAACTCTCACAAACTAAGGCTAGAGTAACTAAACTTAGGCTAAAAATAAAATAAATATGGATTTTTTTTCCTCAAATGAATGGCAAGAAACTTTCATGTGCTTTGGATCTTTGATTTCTTTTCTTTTTTTTCTTTTTTTTTTTTTTTGCTGACTTTTTTTTTCTTTAAGATCCAAGCTGATTTAAAGAAGTTTTGAAGACAAGTTGTACTATGTCTTGTTACAAGATGTAAGCAATTGCTATGGAAAAAAAAGTGAAACAAAATAAATTGAAACAAAGTAAAGATAACACCTCCAAAGTCGGCCAAGAACGATGAACAAATGCTCTGATACCAAATGATAAGCGCCCGCGATGCTTGTTGGATGCAAAGCTAGAGGTCCTTCTAGGATCCTTGCAAACACTCACAAAGAAAGCTACTTAGATCGAACTTAGAATCTATGATGGTCACTCTTAGATCCTAAGACAACTCACTCCAGAATTAGTTTGATCAAGACCAATCCAATGAATTGATTCAAATATCAAATCTAAAGCAAGATTTGAAAGAAAAAGACAATACCAAAAGGTTGAATAAGCACAAGATTTTTACTATTGATAATCTGAGTTTTGAAGAACATTCCAAGCCATTTTATAGGCCAAATGGTCGTGGATGCAAGAAACTCAAAAGTCATTCAAATACAAATAATTGCAAATTATAGAAAATAACACCTAGAAACTTGAAACTTAATTGCATACTAAATTATAAGCCCAAATGCAAAACTAGAAATGTAGAAAGTCTTCCAATTGCCTTAAATATCTCCTCTAGAAGGTGGCAAAGTAGATATGCACGTTTGACAAAGTTTGACATCACATTTCCCCATGTAGTGCACACTTGACAACATTTTCTTCACAAAACCTGCACACTTTTTTTTACCACCATGTCATCTTCCAAATTATAGGAATTTTCTCATGCCATCTTCATGCCATTCTCTTCTTGACTCATTGAACTAACATTATATATAACTTTGGTCTCAAAATTATTTGTCGGTTCTTGTGAATTTGCTAGTTTTTGAAGATGTAGTGTGAATGCCTCTTGAATCTTCTTTGCCTTACTTCTTGTAATTGGTTCTTTAGGCACATGCAATGGTTCAATGGTTGAATTCATATCAGATGTAATAATATGAGATATTTTCATCACTGTTGTTTATGAAATATGTGATATTTTATTTGCATTTACCACAAACCAATAAACTAAGATCCTTGTTTGTCGTTATAACTTAAGCATGTATGGGGAGACATACAAGTGGATCATGCCTTAAGTGATAACCTAAATGGTCTATAGTATATGGATATAGGAGGGAAACCTTATCCTAGTGACACTACGGATACAGCTCGCTTTATAGATAGTTACAAGTGTTGTGACGTGCTACAATTGGTCTGATCCTGATCATTCATGAGGAGACATGCGAGTAGAGGTGTCTTATATAAAGGAGTTTGTAAAAGATCGGACCACGAAGTGTTTAGTCTCGTTATATAACACCGTTCATGATAAAGACTTTCATTTCACTAGGATGACCATAGGTAACATGACCTTAATCATGAGTGAGTTGGGAACTCCTGCCTATGAGGGCGGTCCTTTGGTTTGCATGGATGCGAATGGCCAGATTGTAGCCTAAAACCTACCACTTTAAGGATTCGTCTGATTAGGGAGCTGGGAACTCAACTACACAAAATGGAATTCATTCCTTCCCTGAAGTAAAGGTAAGTAGATAGATTGCTCCCTTAAGGGCTGATTCTGGGGCTTGAACAATGTGGTGCCACACACCTTCTCAAAGCCCGAGAGGTGTCCACTCATAGTAGAACTATGATGTATTATTCATTAGAGGGATCGGTGGTACTTAAGGAGTTAGATGTAACTACAGGGGCAAAACGATAAATTGGCCAAGCTGTACTTACGAGGGATCTGTGAAGAGTTATCGTACTATTGAATGGTTATATCCGATGGGCAAAGAAATATATCTATGATGAGAAGATTGCAGCTGTCGATCTTTAGTTGAGTGCCTGGCAGTTAACGGATGGTGGATCTCGTGATTAAAGAATTTAGTTAGCTATTCACGTACTATTGGAGCTTCAAGCTACAGGTTCATAAGGTCCCTTGGTAGCTCAATGGATTCAAGTTGAGAATCAGTTTTTAGGTCAGTTTGAAGTGTTCAAATTGACATGAGGGATTGTGATTATATATGATATGAATAAACTGGTTCAGTTATATGTGATATAATTGATATGATGTATGAGATACATTGGAGGAATTTGATATAAATATGATTTATATCAAGTAAAGGAGAAAAAGACTATGGTTTAAATGTTACATATGACGTGATATTAAAACTATAGGTTATAAATATAATATGATAAGTTAATTATTATATTTATTTATATTAAAACAATTATACGATAATTGTAGGCGGTTTCTTCTTTAATCGTGCGTGAAGTGGGAGGTTATGTTCAGTTTCATAACTGAAGGATAAAATGAAAAATGTTTTCATCTTGAAAATAATCGCTACATTAAGTACACTGCTAATCGTTTAGCTCACGAGAGACTACATGATAGCCTTCAAGTTTTTTGTCTAAACAATCGTGTACACGCGTCATTCTCTAAATGATCGTGTACCTTTTTACTAAATGAGCATGTGGCAAGCGAGTTTCACTAAATGATCGTGTAAACGATCAAACCTATTTTTCTAAACGATCACGTACCTACTGAGATTTACTAAACGATCAAGCACACAAAGTTTATACGATAGACAGTTTATTTTCCCACTTGCTTGGTCGTATAGTGTGATCGTAGTTTCCTCCAACCCTCTACCAAATCTGATAGAGCCCACACCTCTTGGATTCTCACTCCGAGTGGTGGTGTCCGAGAGGTTATTTGTTCATGGAGAAGTTTGTTCGTGACCACTAGACGATTAGGTTGGTATTTTAAGCAACAACGAGAGGTAGCTGTTCCAAGTTCTTCACAAGAGTGAGAGATCTATGGAAGAAGAGTTCTTCAAAGGTAAGTCTCTCGCTCCTTTTGTATTTAATTTCTAAAGCATGTCGTAATTTTGTTAAAGATGCATAACTAGTTTGTATGTTTGTGAATGCTTGTAATTCTGTCACAATGAATTTGAATCGATTGTGCTTCCGCTCATGGGTTCTCTTCGATAAGAGTTCCTTCAATTGGTATCAGAGCCAGGTTCTGATATTCAAAATCCATTGATGTATAGAATAGCATTTATACTCTTGGTGGGTAAAGCATATCTGCATTCTATTTAAGTGTTAAATAAGTTTGTGGATGTGGATTAATGGAGTTTTTTGGGATGATTGCCTCTGGTTGTTGAATTCTTTTACGTTTAAAGTTAATTGTAAGGGCCCCTGTGTTTTTGGGCATATTAACTTGCTATTGAGTCTGTAATTCAAAGTGTTTGAATCAGTGTGAGTCGCTCATGATGAAGCTTCATGGAATGAAGATACACATTACTTCGAAGAGGAAAAAGACCAAGTGTTGGTCAGAACATATAAACGATGGGGTAAGCGATCGTTGTGTATGGGATACTCAGCAACAAGGTAAACGCACGCACACTAAACGATCGTGTAGCTCAGCAAGCTTCATTGCTTAATCACTGACTACACGATCGCGTAGTAGAAGTTACTTAGCGCTTGTTCTATGATCGTCTAGACGATCGTGCTTCACAGCAACGTAGTCGTCTATACGATCGTTTAGACTTGTGTTGTTTTAAATTAGTGCGCTAAACGATTAAGTGGCCTCATGCTTCATTGCATTGTAAATGGTACTCGATCGTAGCTAAGCGATCGTGGTTACTTATCCAATTTACTAAACGATCAGGGAAGACTTCCCCCGGGCGGTTCAAGACCCGGTTCGCTTGTGAATCGGTTTACTCGATAGTTTTATGTAATAGATAGAATTTATTTTCAGATTTTTAGGCTAATCATCTCGGTCCATTAATTTTGTGAATGTACATGAGATGTATGTTTTATTATATGTCATATAGTATGCCATATAGTTGAAATCCCACATTAGGTTATGCATTAGTCATGCATCATCTCTATATTGTAAGAGTTATGAAATAGTAGTTTGCATGATTAAATTACTTCAAGAGCATGCTCATGCATCATGTAATAAAAGAGTTATATTTATGCATGCATTAAGCATATTCATGCATCATCTTTATATTATAAGTGTTATAGTATAAGGGTGTATGGAAGCATGTATGCTTAGTTCATTACAAAGTATATAAGCGTTATATATAGTAATGAATGGACATTGCATGAAGCATGACACATAGGTTAAATTCATAAGAGTTATAAATACCTAGTTATGCATAGCAATATGAATGGTTTTGGTTGTTTCTTTTATAAGAGTTACAAGGGAAATTAGAACTAAAATAAATAAGAAAGACGTGCATGCGAACTTAGGCTTGAATCATGTTTTGTAAAAGAGTTTTAAAACTTGATGGAGATAGACCTAAGATTACAATTCTAATGAGATTAACAACCTAAGGTTTAATCTTTTAATCAATTTAATAGATTAATTAAATTGACTAATAAAAGATTAAATATATAGTAAATCTATCTATAAGGGGCCTTTTGTATGAGGCGGGTTCTGTCTAGGTTGGGGTACTTAAGCTGATGGAAACGAAATATCCCTACTTGGAAATGTGAATTAGATAGATTTGATGTATGCATGCAAATTTGAGGATAGTCCATTAAAGAGTTTAATGAGACTTGACTTGAACTTATTTAATATCAAAGACAAGAGTTGTTTCTGAGCAAATTAAACACACTTACATAAAATCAGTAGCCGGATGATCTAAGTTAATGAACCTCTAAGTAGAACATTCAATGGGAGGTACTTGGGGTAAATGATACTTCATTTAAACCTCTCAACGTTTCTCCCTTTATGTTCACACCGTGAGATCTATCCTCGGCCTCGAGGCACCCTGGGAATGTCCTCCTAAAGGATGGTGTATGGGTAGGTCAATATCAAGGTGAATGGAGAGAATGTTCATAGTAAGTGGGAGCGGGATGTGTGACAACATATCCCACATTCTCTCTCATTAGGTTGGATAACGTTTCTGGTGCATCGCCTCAAGGCACCCTGGGAGTGTCCCCTTATAGGATGGCAGTTTTGCACAACTCTTTATCTGATCTCCTATATAGGATAAGGTCACTTTAGTCTCTTATCCTAATCTAGTTTTTTCCTATGGTGGGCACATTAGGGCGGGACTCTAGGGCCGTAAATGAAGGGTTACACTTACACGGAATTGTTAAAGGTTAACAATTCTAGACTGAAAAATGGTGACTGTTAAGGTCAGTTACAAGACTTTTTTCTGCCTAATTGTTGAGAATGTCTCATCCCAGTGAAGGGCATTTAATCACCCCACTATTGACTTTTGTCCTGCCTCACTAGGGTATCATTGCGAAATATATGTCTTTTCACTTAGGGTACATGGAAACTATTTTACTAAAACTAAAATTGGTGTTAAAAGTGGTATTGTATAGACTCATTAAGTTTGTTCTTTTCTCAGCAACATTAGAATGGCTACAGCCACATTAGCTCTATTAAGCGCCTATAAGTTGACTGGCGAGAAGTACGCTAGTTGGAAATACACAATCACTACAATTTTAATCATCGATGTCCTGAGGTTCGTCCTTACGGAGGAGTGTCCTCCTATTCCACCTCAGAACACCACTCGAAATGTTCGAGAGGCTTATGAGAGATGGACACGAGTGAATGAAAAGGCCCGAACTTACATCTTAGCCAGTCTAAATGATGTTTTGGCCAAGAAGCATGAGCCTATGGTCTCGGCGCGTGAGATCATAGAGTCCCTGTGGGGAATATTCGGACAACCATCTGGACAGCTCAAGCATGAAGCTCTTAAATGCATCTTCAACTCCAAAATGGAGGAAGGCACATTTTTTTCGTGAACATGTTCTAAACATGATGGTCCACTTCAATGTGGCGGAGATGAATTAGTCACGCATCGATGGGAGTAGTCGGGTTAGCATAATTCTACACTCGTTGCCAGATAGATTCCTGCACTTTGTCAATAATGCTATACTGAACAAAGTAGACATACCCTTACAACTCTCCTTAATGAGTTGCAGACATTCCAATCCTTATTGAAAGTAAGGAGAAGAAGGTAGGAGAGGCAAATGTTGCTTCATCTTTAAAGAAGTTCCATCGAGGTTCGACCTCAAGGACTAAGTCTACACCTTCTACTTCTAACACTTCTAAGTGAAAGAAAAATAAGGGTGGTAAGGGGAAGGAGAAGGAACCTGCTAACCCACAGCCTGTCGCTCAGCGGGGAAGGTGATAACTTGTAGAAATACAAGTTATTACAGCTCAAATTATTAAAACAATGAGAGAAAGGGTTAGTAAATAAGCAATATTACGATTGAACGAGCCAAACTAAAAGCAAAATCGTGATTGCTAACTCTCATCGCATAAAAGCAGTTAAACTGAGTTAATCTTGTATTTCTGTGTAGGAATAAGGCAATAGCGCAATCTCCTGAGTTGGCAATCCAATGGAACAAAGTGATAGCACGATCTCCTGAGTTGGTGATCCAATGGTACTTCAAAGACAATCGCGTGATAACCTTACATAAAGGCAGTAGCCTAATGTGATAAAACGTGATGGGACGTAAAGCCGATAATGGTCAAATCAGAAATTCAGTTGGCGACCGTTAAAGACCATACCGTTGCAAATTCATTGAATCTCTAGTGACCATCAGACGACACAACAGGGTATGGAAATTAATGCCGCACATCCATGCAATTATTAGTGAGATGAAGAACTGTTTTGTCTAGAAGTCTATAAATACCATTCAATGCTACCAAACCAAAGGACAGGATTTCTGAAAGGAATTCTTAAGGGGAATTAATTTTCGGAGAGGTCGAGAGACTGCCGAAACAACACAGAGGAGAGACACCAACCCACAACTAACTCTTATGAGAGCAAGAGTTACAAATTAGAAAAGAATTAGAGTGCTAAAAGCCGTGTAAACGCCAGAGGAAGCAAGACACTGCTTACCTGGCTTACCACTTACATCATCTATTATTTTGTACATGAACATTTTATTTGCAAGAATAAAAAAGACATTTCAATCTATGTTCATTCTTTTTACGCCATACATGAGTAGCTAAATTAGTGAAAGGGTTGAGAAGTACTTAGCTAGCATGACTTAAGTTATGCACTTCATGAGATCATCTTGTCTTATGTATGCTTCATTCATCACTTTGAGTACTTTAGAGAGTAGTCTAAAGACATAGAATCTAGGCTTGAAACAATCGGATTAAATCTCATAAGTAAGAGTAGAGGAGACTTAGAAATAAGTTCTATTTGTTGCATTCCCTACACATCATGCATCCTAGACATAGGAAATGTGTCTATATGCATTGAGAAAGGAAGTGCTTAATATTTGTGTATAGCATGATCGCATGACTTATAGAATATCTTAAGAAATATTAGCAAAACCTCTTCTCAACCCTTTATCAATATTTGTTACCTCTCTTCTATCGCTTTGCATTTAATTCCATCACCTTAAGAAACTAAAGTCAATCACCATCCAACTTCTTAAACTTCAAAATAGCAATAAGATCAGAGATAGAGTCTTCTGAGTAATTCCTGCGTTCGACCCTGGACTTACCAGGACTCTAAGAAGGATTATACTTGGGCTTTGTTAGGAAAACTTGCATGATCATCGCATCCACACACCCTTTCATCGCATGATAAATCAACGTATCAAGTTTTTGGTATCGTTGCCGGGGATTACAGTATAGATTGTGCTAACATCAAACCTCTTTGATCTTTGTAGCTTTTAACCTTTGGAGTATTTCCATTCCACCTGTGAAGGAAGAAGCAAGCGTCCTATGAGTAAAGGAAATACTCCTGAGCTCGAGTACGACCTAGAGATTGAAAAAACTTTTCGCAGAAGGCAGATAAATAGACGCAGATGGCAAGGAAGAGTTCGTAGGATTGCTGAACAACATGAAGAATGAGTAGCAAATGAAAACAACATGATGGAAAATCCCATCATACTGACAAATGATCGCAATAGACCCATCCGAGACTATGCGTCACCAAATCTGTATGATTTCTCCCCAAGAATCATGAAACCAGCATTGGATGGATCAAGGTTTGAGATGAAGCCAGTAATGTTACAAATGATACAAACAACGGGACAGTTCTGAGGACGGCCTGGTGAAGATCCGCACGCCCATCTATGAAGCTTCATTGAAATCTGCAACTCATTTGTGTTCCCTAATATTTCCCCAGAAGAGGTTCGACTCATGTTATTTCCATTTTCACTATGTGATAAAGCAAGAAAATTGGTATATTCTCTCAAACCAAGAGAGATAACGTCAAAGGAACAAGTTTTGGAGAAATTTATGAAAAAGTATTTCCCTCTAATAGAAAAAACCAAAATGAGGAGATTTATCACCAATTTTGAACAAAAAGAAGATGAATCGCTCAGTGACGCACGGGCGAGATTCAAGAGGCTAGTATGTGACTGCCCACACAATGGATTACCTGATTGCCTCCAAATGGAGATTAAACCTTGGATTACACAATGGATTCAAGAGGCTAGTATGTGACTGCCCACACAAGTGTTGTGACTTGTCACAGATGGTCTGATCCTGATCATTCGTGTTGGAGACATGCGAGCAGGGGCGTCCTAAACAAAGAGTTTGTATAAGATTTGACCATGAAGTGCTAACGTCTCGTTATATAACACTGTTCATGACAGAGATTTCACTTCACTAGGATGACCATAGGTAACATGACCTCAATCCTGGGTGAGTTGAGAACTCCTGCCATTGAGGGCGGTCGTGTAATTTGTATGGGTGCGAGTGGCCAGGTCGCCTATTCAAACCTACCATTTTGGGGATTCGTCTGATTTGGGAGTTGGGAACTCATCTATATAAGATAGAATTCACTCCTTCCCCGAGGCAGGGGTAAGTAGATAGATAGCTTCCTTAAGGGCTGATTTTGAAGCTTGAACGATGTGGCGCTACACACCTTCTCTTGGCCCGAGAGGTGTTCACACATAGTTGGACTATGTTGTATTGTTCATTAAAGGAATCAGTGGTACTTAAGGAGTGAAATGTAACTACAGGGGCAAAATGGTAATTTGGCCCAGTTGTACTTACAAACATCAGTGAAGGGTCATCGTACTCATGATTGGTTATATCCGATGGACACGAAAATATATTTGTGGTAAGAAGAGTTTAGCTGTTAGTTTTTAGTGGAATGTCTGATAGTTAATGAATGGTGGATCTCATGGCTAAAGAGTTTAGTCAATTATTCACGTACCGTTGGAGCTTCAAGCCACGGGTTCATTAGGTCCCCTGGGTAGCTTGGATAAAGTCGAGAACTAGTATTTGGGTTAATTTGAAATGTTTAAATTGACAAGAGGAAGTTCGATTATACATGATATAATTGGACTGGTTAATTATATATGATATGATTGGCAAATGTATGAGATACATTAATTATGAATAAATTAGATATAAATATGATTTATATCAAGTAGATGATAAAATACTATAGTAGATATGTGATATCAAACTATAGGATAAAAAAAATAATATTATTATATTTATTAATTAATTAGTTGGTTAATTATAAAATAATTATGTCAAATTTCGTGTTTGGACATGGGTTAGTGGGCAACGTCGGTTATGGTAACCGATGGTAAAATGTTTTCATTTTTGAATGGTTCAATCGATAGTAAGTCATTCGCCCAAAAGATTTCGTGAAGCGTGCGTTGGTCAAAGAAAATGATCGTTCAATAGCCTATACGATAGTCTCTTCTCCGCCTAAACGATCGTCCACCTCGCGCTAAATGATCCACACTCTCACTTACACGATTGGATAGCTTCTCTAAACGATCTTATAGTGTGCCAATTTAGCTAAACGATCATATACCTTTTCATAAACGATTGTTCAGTAAATCCTACACGATCGTGTAGCTTCTCCTATGCGATAAGCACTTCTGCTATATGATAGCGTTGTTTTCTCTCCCATTTTCTTATCGCCTACACGATTCGTATTTCCTCTGTCCTCTACCAAATTCACCAAAGCCCATCCTTTGAATTTTCACTCCGAGAATACCTGGGGCTCATTAGTGGTGGTGTCATCCCCGTTGCGGTCGTGAGTTCGCGTTGATCCTGCTGCTGCAGTCGATGTTCCCGTCGAGTGTTGGTAGATCACTGGGAGGGTTTCCACTGTGGAGGAGTTATGAAGTTTGAAGATAGTCTTCAACTAGTATGGAACTCTTTCCCTTATAATTTTTTTATTCACAAAATGCCGTTAATTAGAGTTTATTTGCATAACTATATGTGTTGAATGTATAATGTTATATTTTGATCACAGTGAGATCAGAGCGATTCGAACACACTCATGGAACTCATCGATATGAGATCCTTCAGCACGAGCATGCTATAATAATAAATCGTGCAAACATATATTATAATATTTATAATATGAATGATGTATGAATAATGCATAACCTATGGTGGGATTTTACTATATGACATACATTATGATATATATAAAACAATTAAACCATACATCATATGCATAATTTAAATAAAAATTATGGACCGGGATTGGACTCCTAAAAGCATTAATTAAACTAATAAACGATTATATTAATTTAATTAACCAAAAACTACCTATTACAATAATAAATAGTTCAATCAGTTTGAAACAAGTGAACCGGGTCTTGAAATAGCTCGAACTGGACCATTCAACAACCGAACCATCCTCGAACCAAGTGAACTGGACCTAAATCATCTCTAAACTGAATTGAAATGCGTGTGAATTGGTCGTTCTTCTTCATCTCGGATCGTCGCGATGTTGTGCCCTAACGTCACGATGTTACGGAGAAAAAACTCTATTCGTCGTTTGCAACGTCGCGACGCTACTATACAGATTTGATCTCCTTTGATTCCACGTCCGATTTGAGCCCCGTTTCACCAAACATTCGCCAGGAGCAGCACGAACGACTCAATATACCAAATTTACAGACTCTATAACAATTTATGCCAAAAAAACAAAGGAGCCTTACACAACAAATTGATAAAGGAAATTTGTAAATCTAAAATCCCTAATCCTGAAACATCCAAATTGCAAATAAAGACATTCTACATTCATCAACATGAATTAAACCAGAATGCACCCACAAAAAAAACTACAATTAAATTCTGGAATTATAAAATTTGGGATTGAAACCACGCTTTGATACTAATTGAAAGAAACCAGTGACGGTTCTGCACCGGAAGTGGGGATCGATCCCAATTTTTTTTATTCACAGAATTCCAATTACAAAACAGAATAGAGAGATTATGCATCAAAGACTAAATTTTAGAGCATGCGTAGAGGGAGAAAAAGGGAAGAAGATATACATACTCTTGTAGCCACACTTCTTCATGTATTCCCTCTTGATCACGATCACGATCCTCTTCGATCTCCAATTGGAAGATAGCACCACAAACGAAACATTTTGTATTATCTAGGGTTGAGAATAGGTAGGAGTTGTTAGTTCTACCTTAGATTTGGAAGAGGGAAGAAGAGAGATTGAGAGTGAGGAGGGGAAGAATTTCTTCTTTGTAATTGTCTGCAGAGAGAACCATTCTCTTAGAAATCTCAGGAAGAAAATGAATGATCATCTAACCCACACACCATCATCTACACGTAACTTGAGAGAAATTAAGGGACAACTCCCCCCTTTAATTAAATTAAAAATAAATAATAAATCTAATTTAATATATATATATATATATATATATAAATAATAATAATAATAATAATAATTACTTTAATATATATATAACTATTGTTTATATCAAATATAACACATAACCTATAGTTTTATGTTGTATCAAATACAACATAATCTATAGTTTTATATTGTATCAAATAGAACATAACCTATAGTTTTATTTTCTCTTAACAATACATGACATTTAATATAAATCACATTTATACTAAAATTAATTATATGAATCTCATCCATATAATTAATATTTGACCACATCCAAATATTTAATTCCTCTAAACTATTTATGATACTTAACATAAACCATATTTATATTAAACTTAATATATGCATCTCATTCACATAATTAGTATTTGAATCATATTCAAATTCCTCTCAAAATACTTTATACTATAATGTATCAAATACATTATATTAATTATATCACATATATAATTATATTATATATAATTAATTTGAACACTTCAAATTAATACAAAATTAATTCTCAATTAAATCCCTGTTGAGTTACAGATGGGACTTTATGGACCTATAGATTGAAGCTCCAATGGTACTTGGATAATTAACTAAACTCTTTAATAAAATTACCCAACTTCCATTAACTGTAGGTCACTCCACTAAAGACTGACAACTGCACTCTTCGCACTACAGCTATATTTTTGTGTCCATTGAATATAACCAATCAACAGTGCGATTGTTGGGGTTGATGTCCTAAATCTGTACAGTCCTATAGTTTGTAAATGTATTGAACAAACCCATTGTTTATTTAATAAAATATATTATATTTTATTCAAACTCATTGTATATTTAATAAAATATATGATATTTTATTCTTTTTTTAGTTGCATTAACCACAAACCAATAAACTAACATCCAAGGTTATCTTGTAACTTAAACATGTATGTAGAAACATACGGTGGATCATATTTAAGTAATAACCTAAATGGTATGTAGTAGATGGATAAGGTTGGATACCTTATCTTGGTGACACTGAGAGTATGGTCCACTTTGTAGGTGTTACAATTGTTGTAAAGTGCTACAAATGATCTGATCTTGATCATTCATGTATAGATATGTGAACGGGGATATTCTATACAAAGGAGTTTGTATAAGACTGGGCCACAAAATGTTTAGTCTCATTATATGACATCGATCATAATAGAGACTTACATTTCACTAGGATGACCATAGGTAACATGACCTGAATCCTGAGTGAGTTGTGAGCTCCTGCCTATGAGGGCAGTCCTTTGATTTGTATGGGTAAGAATGGCCTAATCGCTGACTCAACAAGCCTACCATTTTGGGGATTCGTCTGATTGGTGAGCTGGGAACACAGCTACACAAGAAGAAATTCACTCCTTCCCTGAGTTCGGGTTAAGTAGATAAATTTTTCCCTTAAAGACTGATTCTAGGGCTTGAACAATGTGGCACCACACGCTCTCCTGGCCCAAGAGGGGTTTAGTCATAATTTGACTATGATCTTTTGTTCATTAGAAGAATCAGTGGTACTTAAGGAGTTAGATGTAACTATAGGGGTAAAACGGTAATTTTGGCCTAGTTGTACTTACGGCAATTTGTGAAGGGTCGTCGTATTGTTGATTGGTTATATCCAATGGATACATAAATATATTTGTAGTGTGAAGAGTGTAGCTATCGATCTTTAGTGAAGTGCTCGATAGTTAACGGATGGTGAATAATTTAATTAAAGAGTTTGGTTAATTATTCATGTATCGTTGGAGCTTCAAACTACAGGTTCATGAGGTACCCTTAGTAGCTCAATAGAATTAAATGAGAATCAGTTTTTGGATTAATTTGAATTGTTCAAATTAATAGGGAGATTTAATTATATATGATATAATTAAGTTGTTTTAATTATATGTGTTAAAATTATTATAATATATTTGATACATTATGGCTTTAGTGAGAGGAAATAAATATTTGAATATGATTCAAATATTTTGAATTGGATTTATAATTGTTAAATTTAATATAAATGTGATTTATATTAAATGTCATATGAGAGAGAAAAGAAACTATAGTTTATATTGTATGTGATACAATATTAAAACTATAGGTTATATGTTATATTTGATATAACATATAATTTAATATATATATATATATATATATATATATATATATCAAATGCTATTTTAATTTTAAAATGAGGGAGGGAGTTACAACTCTCTACATGGGTGGTGGTTGTATTTTTTGCTTTTGAAAGATAGGAGAGAGTCTCCCACATCTTCATCATCTTGTTGATTGAAAGACATACACTGTGAGAAATATAGAAATTCTTCTGCGAGTTTTTGGATTGTTGGTGAACAATCTCCATTCTTCCTCCCTTCTACTCAAATCTAAATTTCATCATTCCAAAATAGTCAGAGCCCACCACTCCTAGGTTCTCTACCTAAGAATATCGAGGAATTCATCGTGGTAGTGTCGCTTTTAAGTTTGAGGGATTCTTGAAGTGTTTCTGAAAGGTAGAGGTTTCTGAAACTCCTTTTGTTTATTTAAGCATGCTATAATTAATTTATGTAAATGCATAATTTGTGATTTCTTTAATGTAAAATTTACATTCAATGAAAAATGGGAATTGGGACGATCTTGCTTCCACTCAAGGTTCTCTTATTTTTTAGTTCCTTCAGCGATGACCCTTAACAAATTGCTCGTATGTACAACTGGGCCAAAATTACCATTTTGTCCCTATAGTTACATCTAATTCCTTAAATACCACTGATTCCTCTAATGAACAATAAGTCATAGTCCAATTATGACCAAGTTGTTGGGATTGGTGTCCTAATTCTCCCGGAGTCTCGTTGTTTGTAATGTTACACATTGTTTGATGAATAAAATAAATATTATTTCATTCTAGCATTTACTCATATCCAATAAACAAAGCTCATTGGTTATCTTATGTGAACTTAAGCATGTATATGTGATATACAAGTGGATCATGCCTTAAGTGATAACCTAAATAGGTCTGTAGTATAAGGATTATGGTGGGATACCTGATCCTGGTGACACTACGGATACGGCTCGCTTTGTAGAGGTTTGCAAGTGTTTTAAACTACTACAAATGGTAGATTTTGACTATTCATGTGGAGACGTGCGAGCGGGGGTGTCCTATACAAAGAGTTTGTATAAGACCGAACCATGAGATGATTAGACTCTATATATAACGCCGTTGATACTAGAGACTTACATCTCACCTAAATGACCATAGGTGACACGACCTCAATCCTGAGTGTTTTGGAAACTCCTGCCTTTGAGGGCTGTCCTTTGATTAGTATGGGTGAGAGTGGCCAGATTGTCAACTCAACATGCCTACCTTTTTGGGGATTTGTCTGATCTAGGAGATGGGAACTCAATCCACAAGATGGAATTCACTCATTTCCCAAAGCAGGGATAAATAGAGAGATTGCTCCCTTAAGGGCTGATTCCAGGGCTTGAACATAGTGGCCACAGCTTCTTTTTGGAAGAGAGGACTCAGTCATAGTAGGACTATGACTTATATTCATTAGAGGGATCAGTGGTGCTTAAGGAGTTAGATGTAACTACAGGGGCATAACGGTTATTGGCCTAGCTGTACTTACGAGCGATCTGTGAAGAGTTGTCGCACTTCTAATTGGTTAAGATGAACATATAATATATCTGTGGTAAAGAGAGTTCAGCTGTCGGTCTTTAGTGGAGTGTCTGGCAGTTAACGATGGTGGATCCCGTAACTAAAAAGTTTAGTCAGTTATTCACGTACCATTTGGAGCTTCGAGCTACAAGTCCATAAGATCCCCTTGGTAGCTCAATGGATTCAGTTGAGGATCAGTTCTTGGTGTTGATTTGAAATGTTCAAATTGACAAGAGGTAATTCGATTATATATGATATGATCGGTATGATGTATGAGATACATCTAGTAGAGAATTAATGCAAATGAGATTTATATTAAGTGCCATGGAATAGAAAAAGAGCTATGGTTTATATGTTTAATGAGATGAAATATTAAAACTATAGGTTATAAATATAGTATGATAAGTTGATTATCATTTATATTTATAATAATATTAATTATTGGATAATTAAATCATTTTCTCTAATAACCATTTGAGTGGGAGGTTATTGGTGGTTTCATGGTAACCATGAGATAAAAGGAAAATTGTTTCCCTAATTTTAGTAATGTTGAAAAAATTGATTTTGAGATTTTTCTCTCAGAAAATTAAAATCACGGAAGTTGTCAAGTAAATATGATTTACTAAGCGACAGCTTGACTAAGGTAAACGATTGTGTAGTGTTTGTAGGCGACAGACACACAGCTAAGCGATGAGCTAAACGATCGCTTAGTTTTTGCTAGACGATCGTTTAGCTTTTGCTAAACGATTGGGCATCGACCTATATGATAGGTTTTAGCCATCTCCCACTTGTTCAATCGTTTACACGATTGTTGTATCCTCCGTCTTCTACCTCAAAGCAAGTCCACACAGAGTCCACCCTCTGAATTCTCACACCGAGAATACCAAGGTAGCCTTCTTGGTGGTGTCATACTCAACTCGACGCTGTCGAGGTTTTATGGAGGTCGTTCGTGTTGTTGGGGTGTTCGTGATCGAGGCGATCGTTGAGTTCGAGTGCGCAGTGTTCGTGCAGTGGAGCGGTTGTGTTGGACGAGCATTCGAGGTTGTTATGTTCGAACAATCGTGATTAAGGAGCATTGGCGATGAGTCTACCAATGTGCGTAGAGTTTCTCCTTGATTCTTTGTATTATCATGTGTAATTTCTGTATTGAATGTATAACTATATGTTTTGTTTATGAATGTAATTTGTAGTGTTCATACATGATTGTAATTTGGAATGATTTTTTCTGCTGCTCATGGAAATCCTCATGATTGATTTCCTTCATAAGTCCCTTTCGGGCCAGGAGAGGATGTGGCCACATTGTTCGAGCCCTAGAATCAACCCTTAAAGGAGCAATTTATCTACTTACTCCGTCATCAGGGAAGGAGTGAATTCCGTCTTGTGTAGCTGTGTTTTCAACTCCCCAATCAAACGAATCCCCAAAGTGGTAGGCTTATTGAGTTGGCAATCTAGCCACCCCCACCCATACAAATTCAAAGACCCCCTTTATGAGCAGGAATTCACAACTCACTTAGGATTTAGGTCATGTCACCAATAGCCATCCTGGTGAAATATAAGTCTCTACTATTAACAGTGTTATATAATGAGACTAACTATTTCATGGTCCGATCTTATACAAACTCTTTGTATAGGATACCCCTGCTCACATGTTTGCACATGAATGATCAGGATCAGATCATTTGTAGCACTTTACAACACTTGTAACATTTACAAAGCTGGTCGTATTCGTAGTGTCACCAGGATAAGGTACCTAGTCTTATCCATCTACTACAGATCGTTTAGGTTATTATTTAAACAAGTATAAACAAGATCCACCTGTATGTATCTACATACTAGTTTAAATTACATAAAATAACCTAGGATCTTAGTTTATTGGATTGAGTGTATGCTTATAAAATAACAATTATTTTATTAATAACAATTTGTTAATACAAAGTTTACAAACTACGAGAATACAAGAGATTTAGAACACCAATCCCAATATCTTCTTCTTCCATTGTCATTCCCTCAATCTAAAAAAAACATCAAACATCCATTATATAATTTTTTTTTAAAAAAAAAAAAAAACAGTGTACAAAGATTTTTATATGAGAAATTGAAATTCATCAAATGGAGGGCTTAAATTTGGTGGAAATGGTTAAATTTTATGCTTGTTTGGAGTGGATTTGGAAAAGTTTGTTTATACTATTCATTGGGTTGTGGTGGAGGGTCATTTTGAATGGATTTTTTTTTTACCACATGACTAGTTTTTTGGCGACTTGCCGAAAGAGCCTAATATTGCAATGCCAATTTATCATCTAGATTTTATGATCCAAGGGACAAAATGTGAACATCATTCATGCTTATGTAGCTTGTAAATTTTTAACGAACATGGTTAGATTTGGTGGGATTGTTAGGAAGTCTTCGGGGCATATTATGGCATCCACGAGTGGTTATTGTGAGACAATTTTGAATGTATTGGGTGTTAAAGCTCTTATGGTTTATGAAGTCCTTCGTCTGGCAGAAAGAATGTATCTAACCTAGTTATTGGTCTTATCTAACTCGTTAATTGTTATTCAAATTGAAAAATAATATGGAAGTACATATCGCTTGTCAAACGATATTATGAATAATGTTACAACATTCCACAGAACATTCAACAAATATAAAAATAAACAAAGTGGACACCGATGATTGGTGATCTAATTTGGTGAAAACACACCTACGTCCAGGGGATAGTATGCTTAGGAAAGTAACTTTACTAATATAGAAGATAAGTAACTATAACATAATACTTATTTGTAACGACAATACAATTACAGTGACCTCTATAAAGCTCAACCACTCAACCGTTCACTTAGGCTCCCATAGATGTGAGATTCTCTCTCTCAGATACTTAGGTTCTCCTTAAGTGGTGATATCAGTGAATATCGTCTTTGGCTCCCCCTAAGATTCCCTCTTAACTAGAATTAAGCTCCCTTTAAGTCGTGAGACTCCTTCTCACATGCACTTTATCTTTCCCTTTCAAGCAAAGACCATTTCACTTGTTTAGCTTGGGCTCCCCTTGAGTTTGAGAATCCCTTCTCAAGAAGTCTATTGATGATGCACACAGATGACTTGGAGTATGTCTTCAGCCTTATAGCTACACAGTCTTCAACACCTTTAAAGGTTGATAAACCACGCTCTTGTGACAGAAAAACTTCATAATACAACGACACTACAAATTCTTTCGTGAAAACGGCCAACCCTAATCCAAGGACTAAGAGTCTTTAAATCAGCACAACAGATATATAAAAAGTGTAACCCTAACTTCCAAAAATTCGCGCAAGGAGAAGGAAAATATTTGCAACAATATTTCAGACAAGATTTTTCACATAAAAAAGGTATTTTGTAGAAACAACATTTTTAGATAACATCCTTTAGTCAGATAATTTAAATGTAGAGACAACTCAAACAACACATGTCCAACCTTAAACAATCATTGCCAACACAATATTTGTAACACAGATGCTTAGGTTCAACTCCTCAGGTGGAGGTGGCTAATTACATGGCTGATATAAAGCAACTTATTGATTCTCTCTCTTTAGCACGTGTCGATAATTCAAAACATAACGGCACATTATTTGGTGCACGAAGGTTTTCATGGAAGGAATTTGATATGGCTAAATTGCCTTCCTTCACACTTGGAGTTTTCTATATTCCCGTGATTTTTCTTTTCTTGTTGCCCATAAGACTTGTTAGTTTAGTTTCTTCTATCTTAAAAAAATAATAACTAAAAAAACTCCCGGAGGAAAAAATGACGAGAGAAGAAGCATTTTAAATAACTGTTTTAAAGTATTTTTTTTAATTAAATTATAAATTTTGGTCCCTATGGTAAGTTAGAATTTAGTTGTTTATAATTAGAATTTAATTAGTATGGTTGGGTAAAAATGTCATAAATAGTCCATATGATAAGGACTATTAAGATGATTTTATCGAGTCATACGAACTATTTATGATGATTTATCAAACCACAAGGACTATATTTTAACTTTTAAAACTATAGGATTAAATTATAATTCTCTTCAAATCATGGGACCAAATTTGTAATTTAACCAACGTTTTTTAAGTATAGTATTAATAAAACAATTGTTTAAATACTACTTTTGTCTCTATACTTTTCACATGATTCATTTTGGTTCTTATATGTTCATTTTGGTCCCTATACGTTGAATTTTGGTTCATATTGGTCCTTGTACTTTTAAAAGAGTTTTTATGATCCTTATTTTAAATAGGGTTGACAAAAATTCCCACGGGTTCGAGACAGGAAAACTCCGTTTTGATCATGGATGAAGTCAAATCGGGGATCATAACTAGGTCCCTAGTCGGGGACGGGGAGAGTATCCTTGCCACATCCCCATCCCCATCCCCAACCTTGATAATTCTAAAATTTTGCTATATTTTGTAAATATTTTTGTTCATTTTTATATATTTGAAAACAACCCTATATTAATTTTACAAATAAACATATAGAATATGAAGAGAAGAAGAGAGGGAGATTCCTTGATATTAAGGCATCCTTAAAAATATAATTATATGTATGCTGNTATATATTAATTATACAAGTATTTATATAATTATATATATTACAAAAAAACCGGGGATGGGTCCCATGGGGAATCCCCATCTCCATCTCCGCCTTCAATTGGTGGGGATGGGGAGAAATACACCCGTGAGAATAGAGATGGGGATGAGAAATCTTCCGTCCCATCCCTACCCCGTTGTTAATCATAGTTTTTGACCTTGGTCTGTTTTGGTCACTGGACTTTAAAAACACATTTTAGTCATTTAAAAATGAAATTAAAATGAAAACGAAAGAGCTAAAATGATCACCTTTTAAAAATATAGGAAACAAAATGAATCAATGTTAAAAGCATACAAACTAAATTAATTTAAACCAAAAATATAAAGACCTATTTTGTTAATCTAATATTTGAAGAAATTTACAATCGTGTATCAACCTCAATGTTGGAATATAGACTATTTAAATGAATTTATTTATGATAATTTAGAAGTTTAAAGGATGAAATCTAAGCGTAAATTGATACCATCATTAATCACATATTTTAATGGATAAATTGATTATATTTTAACCATTTTCCTTTTTCGTGCTTGCATTGCGTATACCCGTCTCCCCGACTCAATTAGTAGAATAAGAAACGAAAACGAGGAGACAGAGAAAATGGAAAAATCGCGCTGTATATAAAAAGCTTTGTTTGTTCCTCATCATTTCCACTGAGTACTCGCAGAGAGAGCAAGAGCCTATTCAGTTGCTTTCCTTCAGCTTAGGGCAAAGCGAAACGAATATATTCTCTTCCTCTTCTTTCCTTCTCTCAATCCTCCATATCTACTTCGCGCTTCCTTCAAATGACGGACCCCATGGACTTGCTTCGATCTAATCTCTCCCGTGTTCGTATTCCGGAGCCTACCAATCGCATCTACAAGCAGGAATGCTGCTTGTCCTTCGACACTCCGGTATTATCTTCTCCCTTGTTGTGTGTTCTGCCGTAATTTCTATTGTGATTCCTTCACTTTGTGCTGGAATTCTGATGTTCACTAGTTACAAGCTTTTTAATCGCTGAGTGTTTGCTTGAGAACTGTTTTTGTCAGAAATGAATGAATGTCAAGGAAGTAGCGAGTCTTTGTTTGGTCTTTGCGCTTATGTGGATGGTTATTTCCTCTGAACATTTGGATTGCGAGTGTTAATTCGTAGAACCTCTATTTTTTAATGGCCACATCGTCGTCATGTTATATTCATTTCAAGCGGCCAGGTATTATTCTCTGCCTGTGGTTGCGTTTATTTTCTTTGTAATTATTGATTGTTTGGAGATAGGTCCAGCAGTGTAATTTAGTCATACAGTGAGTGAAAGATACTTTAGTTTCAGCGATGTACTATTATACATATATGTAGTTCATTTCTTCACTTGGACAAGAGAAAAAAAACCGTGATCAAATTAATGAAATATGGTTAGATTTTGGTCTGTAGTAAGACATTGAGAATGTCAATGGTTGTATCAGTATGAACTGAACTACATTACAAGTAGGCCTGCAAAATACGCAGCTAAAATTCAAGAACATGTTCAACCTAACATTATTTCATAGTTTTCCTAGCTTGAGTAGAAAAACATGATATGCGGATCATCAAGGAATATCAATGAAATTCAAATTCCATGTGTATGAAAATGTTGGATCAGTAACATTCACCTTGGTAACCTCCTGGGCTCTTTATGCCTTTATCTGCATATTGTTTGTCCAAAAGCAACAACATTCGTTCCGTACATTTTTATGATGTCAGCCACTTTTTTTAATCTTTGGAAGCTGTTCTTCTATGACGCTGTCTGATGATGTTTGTTTTCTTTTGAGTTTCAGAGGTCAGAAGGTGGTTTGTTCATTGATTTGAATACATTTCTAGCATTTGGGAAGGATTTTGTAGGTTGGAACTATGAGAGGACTGGAAATCCTGTGTATTTACACATAAAGCAAAGAAAGAAGTTGGTTCCTGAAGACAGGCCTTCAAAGAAACCTACTCTCTTAGCTATAGGTATTTTTACCACTATGTTGATACATCTTCATTTAATCTGTCTTTAACTGGCCACTTTTCTTATGTGATTGGGGTACATGCCCAATTTTATTGCTTTTTGTATTTTTCTTTTTTCCTCCCAATAAGTTCTTGGTCCCAATAGCATCATTGGTACTCTTATATATATATATATATATATATATAGATAGATAGATAGATAGATAGATAATATTTTTATCAGAGAGAACATCTCATTGATTGTATGAAAAATACAAAAAGTGACCAAAGGCCGAATTCTAGGAACTTATATCGCAACTACTCCAAGAGAGATTTTGAAATATGGATCATTACAAAATTGTTTGTCTAGTATACCAAGACGTATAATGAAGTTCAACTAGTGCTTAAATTTCTTCCCTAACTTATAGATATCTCCAAGAGAATCATGTTATTTCCATTCAAACTTAGCTCCCATAGCAAGGAATTTTTTGAGAACTTTCTCCATATATATTTAGATACGGAGACATAGTATTTTTCGATATATATACACACACACACACACATATTATATAGATAGATAGATAATATTTTTGTCAGAGAGAACATCTCATTGATTGTATGAAAAATACAAAAAAGTGCCAAAGGCCGAATTCTAGGAACTTATATTCGCAACTACTCCAAGAGAGATTTTGAATATGGATCATTAACAAAATTGTTTGTCTAGTATACCAAGACGATAATAGAAGTTCAACTAGTGCTTAATTTTCTTCCCTAACTTTAGATATCTCCAAGAGAATCATGTTATTTCCATTCAAACTTAGCTCCCATAGGCAAGGAATTTTTTGAGAACCTTTCTCCATATAATTTAGAATAGCGGAGACAATAGTATTTTCGATATATAGACACACACACACACATATATATAGATAGATAGATAATATTTTTGTCAGAGAGAACATCTCATTGATTGTATGAAAAATACAAAAAGTGGCCAAAGGTCGAATTCTAGGAACTTAAATTGCAACTACTCCAAGAGAGATTTTGAAATATGGATCATTACAAAATTGTTTGTCTAGTATACCAAAATGATAATAGATTAGCTAGTGCTCAAATTTCTTCCCTAACTTTAGATATCTCCAAGAGAATCATGTTATTTCCATTCAAACTTAGCTCCCATAGCAAGGATTTGCCAACATTCATTTAGATAATCCTCGACTATTGTTTTTTTTTTCTTATGGAGTATACCTGTCTTGAAACTAAAATGAATGCGGATGAAGATGAACAAAGAGATCATGGTTCCCTTAACTATTTTCTTAAAAAGTTTAATTTAATTTTTTTGTTAAACAAAAAGACCCAGCATGTTGAGTGCCTACAACTTTTCTTTTCAAAAAAACTTGGGAGTCTTATGCCACCATACAATTCTTGTTGATTTCCAACTGGAGACAAACTTTGCCTTCAAACGTGAAAGAGAGGCTTGAAAGAGTTTTTTGGAATTGTCAAGCATTTTTATTTTATTATAATCATTATTTCTAATCTGTAATTTCAGTTGGTTATCTTTAAACTCTTGCTCAGCTAGACCTCTGATTCCGATTGTCATCAATCGTCACTGTAAGTGCACAGTGAAACTGGTTCTCAGAAGCCTCGTTATCTTCCCAAGGTTTTAACGTCCATCACCATTATAAGTTTGGAGATGTTTTTCCAATGGCTCTGATAAATATTTTACTTCATACATGTAAACCAGGCAAGGCTGTTCCTTGTCATGGATGCTTTTTATCATATTTGCACTGCAAACTCTCATTCAAGTGGATTTTTTTTGGAAACAAATATTTCATTGATAAAATGAAATATTACCAAATGTACAAAGGTTCCTATTAAAGAGATTGCAAAAAAGCTCGCCAGTTAGCTTAGTGGTGAAAAAAAAGGAAAATTGCCCTAGGCCCTAGCCATTTAACCAAAAGAAGCTCATAACGTTTTTGAATTTTCCCAACCTTGAACCACCTCTGTTCCATGATCATTAAAGTCTTACTGATTAAACTAGGTGGCTTCCTTCTCCCTTTATGTTGGATTTCAAAAAGATATTTCAAATTTCTTTCTAGTATGTTGACACTGACTGGAAATTGCCATAACGATTTAAACAAGGAAGCTTCTTAACGTTTTTGAAATTTCCCAACCTAGAACCACCTTTGTTCCTAGGTTACTTGATTAAACTAATTGGTTCCCTTCTCCCTCTTTGTTGGATTTCAACAAGATGTTTCAAATTTCTAGTGTACTGACACTGTTGTGGGTATTTGAAGATAGATAGGAGCTAAGTGGGGATAAATGTTGGAAATTAATTAGCCAATGCCATTTTTTCTAATCTAGAATGCAAGAACCCTTCTGATTCAACAATTATTATGTCCTTTAAAAAATGAATAACTTGGATCATGTATTGTAGAGGTTTCATTCACACACGCCATTTGGGGTAGGTTTTATAAAAAGACTTCTGGTATGTGTCTTATCAGAATAGATCCTGCTACTCGGAGATATCACCCTCCATTTTGGGACAAGGGATGGATCTTGTGGTGTGCAATTATTTTTGCTATTTTATGGAACATCGCGCATAAAATAGCAATCCCTAACAACATTTTAAGTGAGCTTGAAAGGTGTGCTATAATGCCAATTGTGAGTTTTTCTTTGGGTGTCCATTTTTTAGAATTTTTGTAACTATTCTTTACAATTGGAGCCCTTTGTATTCTTTATATTTGTCTAAATGGAGGATGTTTTTTTGATGAGAAAGATAGAATAATCCATGGCAACAAATTGATGTAAAATCTATGAAAAATTACACTTTTGGTCTTTGAGGTTTGGGATAGCAAATTACATCAAATAACACATTTTTAATAAAAAATATTTATAATATCTTTTCCATGGTTTTCCTCTTTCTTCTTTCTCCCTCTACCCATCCATGGCTACCATTGCCTCCACTTGTTTCTTTTCCTTTCTTTACTTCCTCCTCTTTCCTTTCCTTCCTTTCTTCTTCTTCTATTTCTCCTTTTCTCCCAAGTTTAATACATCATGGGTAGAAAAGAGAGAAAATTAATTAAAAATACTATATATATATATATATATATATATATTTAAAAAAAAATGTTTCTTTTAGTAAAAAAGTGTCACGTCATCTTTTCATTAGTTGATTGACAGAAAACTGATAGTAGGGTCTAAAATGCTACTGAACCCAAACCTTGGGGGTTAACAAGTTGTGTTTGAAAACTCAAGGACCAAAAAAGTGCATTTTCCTCTAAAATCTACCTTTTGTGAAGGAAGCAATGGTGAGTATGAAAATAAGTCTCCATAAATAATAACAGGATAGAAAGAAGATTATTTTCTGTTAAGAAAAAGAATGCAATATTGTGCTATAATCCCCATTCACTAGGCTATCAATTGAGTTTTCTTACTGATGGAAACCTTCATATGGTATTAGTATCTTTGAGATTTCCAATTTATTTGACTCTACATGCTGTAGGATCTAGTGAGGGTGCTGTGCAATTAGTGCAGGTTACGTAGGGCTTGGCCACTCTTGGTATAAGGAGGAACAATGCATTATAATTTTTGCTACAGGAACCCTTTGCACCTCCCATTTCCAGTTGTTGTTCCATCATTCTATTACTCTTTACTGTATTAATGTCTTCTTTTTTCTTTACAAATAGAGTTAACATATTTTACAAGATAATTGTTTCCCATTTGTGTAAGTGTTCCAGTGTAGAATAACTTTAATTAGTGTCTTTGCTTACTTATTTGATTAATTATGTTATAATTGGTATAAAGGAACTGTAATCTTCACAGTCCAAGCTTCCAAAATTTATGGTTGCGGAACCTATTTTGTTAAGAAATTGAATCAATTTATTTTAGCATTCTGCTCTCTTCAGTTAATACCAAAGTTTTGTTCTATTGAATAGTAATGTGGATAAAGTGCTTTTACTGAAATAACATTCACTACGACACCACCTAGAATGCATATTATGAAACTTCCAAATAACGTCTAATTATGGAACATCTATTCTATCCTTGTGATCCTTATTATTATTTTTCTCCAGGAGTTGATGGTGGGTTTGATAACAATGAACCTGAATATGATGAAACTTATAATATAGTGATACTGCCTAATTATGCAACTCTTCCATTTCCTTCTGTGGAGCTGCCAGAGAAGGTGAAAGTCCTTCCCCCACCCCCATCTCTAATCTAAAGCAGAAAACTTTTTTTAATATATATATATGTCTGTCTGTCTGTATGTATGTATATATGTAAATGTATATGTATATGTACACACACACATTATACATAGATTTTAAACCCAGGGTTATGCTATAATTGCAGGTAAGGTTGGCAGTTGATGCTGTCTTATTGGCCGAGGGCGCTGAGAGAAAAGAGCAACTTGCAGCATGGACAGCTGATAAGAAGCAGATCAGTTCATATGCAATGAATCTGCAGCAGATTGACAATGGTGTTATAGTTCCTCCTTCTGGATGGAAGTGTTCTAAATGTGATAAAACTGAGAATCTGTGGCTCAATTTAACTGATGGAATGATCCTTTGTGGGAGAAGAAATTGGGATGGAACAGGAGGTAACAACCATGCTGTTGAGCACTACAAAGAGACGGGCTATCCTCTTGCTGTTAAGCTAGGGACGATCACAGCTGACCTTGAAGCAGCAGGTAATGTTTTGCTTGATAAAGTTGACAATGTCACTTTATAAGTATTCATCTTGATTGATTCACTTACTTTTTATTAAAGATGAATTCATTCAAAAAAAAAAAAAAAATGGAAGGCTACTAAATGGTGAGAAGAACCATGCAAGGATAAAAGATTTCCTATATCTGGCCTTACAAATTTTACCCAAGTTACTATGCTTAACTGGGCAATAGCCAGAGTTGTGAAATTATATACTAATGAGGTTATGATCAAACTAGGATGGCCATCTACTTAGGATATTAGATATCATGCAAACTTGTTGGGACCAAATATTGCAGGGTTAACCATTTGTCCTGTAAGATTTAGTTGAGGCATATGGCCTATTGGCTTTTGGGGTTTCGCCTATTTCATTTTTCATTAATCAATGAAATGTTTCTTATCTGCAAAAAAAAAAAAAAAAAAAAGGAAAAAGAAAAAAATTAGCAGAGGCATATAAGCTACCTTTTTCCCACCTATAACTATAAGTATACTTTAAAAATTGTTTTGGGGATATAAAGTAAGGGTAGCATTACAAATAGAGTGAAAAATAACTTTCTTTGTGTGGGAAACGGAGAAGCAGAGGGCAGATGAGATGGGATATAGTTTCCAAGTCCTTTGATTGTGGAGATTTGAGACTTGGTGAAGTAAGGAATGTGATTAAAGCCTGTTAAGAAAATAGTATTGAAGATTCTCAAGGAAACAAATGAGTTGCACCATAAGATGGTGGCTTGTATTTTGGGAAGGATTAACGTAGATGGACTACATAACACAAGAAAGCAGGCCATGCATTGAATGGAGCCCTTGGTGAAACATTTTGAATTTTTATTTCTATTTTTGCAATATGCAGAATCTTTTATTCGTGTTGTTAATGGTAGTAAGCCTCCTTTGGTAACAGTATTTAGGATTGTTTCCCTTGGTTCTTTGCCAAAGCAATTTACATCCGTTTTTCCTATGATTGGAATTTTTGGAAGCAAGTAGTTTTGTTACTTTGCCCTCTTTTGGTCTTTTATCACAGCCGACACATGTTTTAATTTTAATAATGGGTAATGTTTTTGTGGCAGCTCAGATGTTTACTCTTATCCAGAGGATGATAGTGTCTTGGACCCAATTCTAGGACAACATCTTGCCTTCTTTGGCATCGACTTTTCATCCTTACAGAAGGTTAGATATTCACAGAATGCTTGAAGAGCTTGTTTACATTTTTCCAGGGAGCTTATATGTGGCAAAAGATGAAAACTGGATATTTTTAGTTTGGATTGAAAGTTATTTGTTGTGGTGTACTGTAAGCTAGACTTGCAGTGCATATCTTCATCTTATGATGTGGTTGTTTATCTGCAATTTGCAACATCTTATGATGTCGTTGTTTATCTGCAATTTGCAACGGATCCACAATCTTTTTAGGATAGGAATTATATAATGGTTTTGCTTTAGACTTTGCACCTTGTTATGGCTAATATCTCGTTATCAATTTTCCATCTTTTTATTCTTTTGCTATTTGAAGTGAGGTAAATCTTAATTTGTGATATGGATATCTAATGCCATTGCGTAATATAAGTGTTTTGTTTTATTTTGTTATTTTTTTTTAAAATGAGAAAAGTAAGAAATGATTTCATTGATCAAATGAAATTATAAGGGCAAGGATTGCCATGAAGATTACATGAAACCGCTCCACTGTGATGTAAGAGATGTAAGATTGTATCCCAAAAGAATGTGTTAAATTTACACCAAGAGAATCCTATGTATGTGAGGTGTCAAAAAAGGAGGAGAAATCTGTCACTTTGTCATGGAAGATGCGCCGATTTCTTCCGAGCTAGATAAGCCAAAAGAAGCTTTAACAAAGTAGTTCCATATGATCTCTTTTTCCTGTTTGAAAGGGTGAATCGTCAGGAGAAGGATAAGAGGAACATTGGGAAACACCATTTGGTATTTGAAGGCCCCCAGTAACTTGGACCAAAAAGCATGAGTATATTCACAGGTGTTTTATACTGGTAACATCTCTGAAGATAATAGAATAAGCATCCAAAGAGCATGACAAGGACATCAGAGGACAAGTGACAAGTGGGGAAGGTTAGGGTTCTCATAGCAAGAGAGGACTAAGGTCCAAGAGCTTTGATTTTGCAGAATGTGGAATAGTATGATCATGGTAGGAGATTTTTGGGTCTCCCCAAATCGGCATTGTTAGTGGGAGTCAGATTGATTGCCCTAGTCACTATTTATTTTAATTTTTAGGATTTGGCTTGTGGATGGCCACCCTCCCAGATTAAAACAGTCTCAAAATGTGTAGGAAACAAAAATTTGGTGAAGGGTAGGAATTGAATGATCTTCAATGAATTACAACATTATCCTTCCTCTACTTTGACATACCCTCTATCCCTGTCTGGCTCTGCCGTTGTGGTGATCACAACAATCCCATTGCGCCTTTAACGTTAATGTTTGTTTATATATCTTGGTATATATTTTGTTTTTTTTGTTTGTTTCTTCTTTTAATTGGAGCAGGATGGACATTGTTTGAAGGGATTTGACTAGCTATTTGTTGTGAACAGTTAAACCTTGAAAAACGTTTTAATACTTTCTTAAAAATTGAAATAACACTTATAGGTTGACTTTCCGATCTTGCGTCTCTTTTTTATGTCAATCTTGTTGAAAGTAGCTTCCATTTTCCTTTTCAGACTGAAATGACCACTGCTGAAAGAGAACTTGACCAAAACACTAATTTTGATTGGAATCGGATACAAGAAAGTGGGCAGGAAGTTGAACCAGTTTTTGGACCAGGTTACACTGGGCTTGTTAATTTAGGAAACAGGTATCAATATAGTGTTTGACTGTTAATTAAATTTGGGTATCTAAACTTTTTCTTGCCTCTCAAATATGTTTATTCTTGCAGCTGCTACCTGGCAGCGACAATGCAAGTTGTATTTTCAACGCATCTATTCTGTGAAAGGTTCTTGTAATATCTATATGGTTTTATTACAGCGAACTGTCTTGTATGTTCTTTCAAAATTTACTTTTCTTCGGGTATGCTTTCAGATACTACACGAAACAAAGTTTAAAATCAGCTTTTGACACTGCACCTGCAGATCCAACTGTCGATCTTAACATGCAACTGTAAGTGGCTAGGAAATTTTAAAGCTTTTATAATTTCCTATAATTTTTCTTCGCTCTTTTCTTCCTTTTTTTATTGGGGGGGGGGGGGGGGAGATGGGGTTCGATTGATGGTGTATTTACACCAGTTACGTTTTTGGTCTTACAGAACAAAGCTGGCACATGGTTTGCTATCCGGAAAATATTCAATTCCTTCATCAGATGTAAGTTGCTAAAGACAAACAAGCCCTCTATATCAATTATTTCTGCTATTAGTTGTTTTGCGTTCTCTGATCTGTCCTCCAGAAATTTGAAAAGTTGAATTCTTCTTCCTCAGCAATAAATGCAGTGAGTTTTGGACAAACTGTGTCTTTTTTTTGTTCTAAAGACCTGAAATTGGATAATGGAATTGCTATTTTGCTTCCAATACCTTGGAATTATAAACGTTTCTTTGTTTTGCATGTTGTTCTTGAGCTCAAGTAATCAGGCATTCTTTGTTCATTAGCAATTTCTGTTCTTGTACTGCCGGGTCGAACTATTGGACATATTTGTGAAGCTCTTCTTGTTTGTCTTTCTGTTGCCATTTACGTGCATCAACCTTAGAAACAGGAAGGCATACCCCCTCGAATGTTCAAAGCAGTTATTGCCGCGAGCCATCCTGAATTTTCTACGATGAGACAGCAGGTATGTTCGGATTGTAAGTTTCTTATTTATGCAAAATGCTCGTTTAATAGAAAATATTGTTTTGCTCTATTTGAATTTCCAAATAGTGTATTTTGGATTTGGGTCAATAGATGTGATTGCACTTGTTTGAAACAAAAAGGTTGAGTAGATGCAACACATAAAACATAAACATTACCTTCCGAAATGGGCCCACCACCCTCCAAGCTGGCAACAAATTTTCTACCTCAGCCAATAAAACTAATATACTATTTGCTGGTTCTGATACAGAACGATATCTATCTAGCCCTACCAAAGATCTGGATTTTACCAAACATCCTCTTGATATGACTGTCTTTGGAGAGAACTAGATGAATCCAATCAACTGTCATTATACTTTTTTCCTCCCCTCCCAACGGACTTTTCTAGCCACACCATCCCTTTGCCAACTGATGACAATCAAATTGCTGCTTCACAGGCTATTGACTCACTACAATCGTTCCCCCATTCTTTTACACAGCTGCAGCTCATAGCCTCACCTTCCTTGCCTTTCAGCCTTTGAGATTTAGCTTCCTTATTGACTAAACATGGCCTTCGTGTTATGGCAATTTCAACCATCCCTCCTCCCTCTAGAACCAAGAAATCGCAAACTACTGCTGGCAAAAAGCCAAAGCTTTAGAGAGAAATATACACATCGATCCACTATGACAAATCAACCACCTTGGCTACTCAGGAGGGTGCATCATATCACCAATGAAGTTCCTAACTTGGAACGTAAGGAGCCTCAATTCTTGGAGGAATGATACCTTGGTTTTTCAGCACAACTCTGCCATTGTTCTCCTACGTGAATCACCACTGTCAACAGGGGATTCCTTTTTGATCAATTCTATATGGAGCTCTTCTTGCATTGGACATCTTGGTTCCATTGTTGGTGGGTCACCCTTTTGGTGGTGCAAAGAAGAAGATTTGGTTGGCTCTGGTGCGTGCTCCCCACAAGAGGAATAGGAGGCTTTTTCGTGACTCTTCTCTTTTGTTTGTTTTATGGAGTTTGTTTGTCTACTGTATTTTCATGGTGCAAAACAAATCACCCTTTCTCTCATATTAGCTTATCCTTTTTAGTTGGTAATTGGCCATCTCTTTTGTAATTGCCTTTAGGTGTTTGGGAGTTCTCCCCTAATTTCATTCATCAATGAAATATTTCTATTACCAAAAAAGCATAAAACATAAACATATACAATCCAGTGTCCATGTTCGACATGTACCCCACACATGTCCGATAGGTTGTTGGTGATTGTTGGTGCTAGTGGGCTACCAATAAGGAAATAGAAATCCAAGGGAAAGGGGAGGAAGAAAGGGAGTTGGAGGAGAAGGGAAGAGGAAAAAAATGTCGTTGATGGTCACAGCGGTTGGGCATTGACCATCACAATGGTCGTCACGACCACTAGCTGGCGGTGGTTGTGGTAGTCACCGACAACCACTGATAAGAGGTAGGAGGTAGAAATTAGGATGGGTGCAACCATCTATTGTATAGCTTCCTGCTGCACCCAATTAAAAACTATCACGTGGCAGTTTACCTTTTTTTTTAATAATTATTTTTTTGTGTAGGAAAATGGTGAGCATGGACTTTGGTGCAGCCTTGCTCTTTTCTCAAACCCATGACATTCATTAGGAAAAAAAAAGCCTATTCTAAACCCATATGTTTGGTTTCTTAATCCTTGTAAATTTATTCAAAGTGCCCAAATATGGGCTTGGCTTCAAAACCCATGGGCCAAACACTCCCCTAAGGTTTCTTGAGTTGAGGTAGTATTACTCAACATGTCGAGGAAGGAGAACCCTGTTGTACATGGAGTGGAGGTGGCAAACTCTTTAAGTGAGCTAACTTTGAAAGAAAGTTCTAGTTTAATATGGAATGATTGCAAAAACATTGGAGATTATTTTAGAGAAGAAGCAGTACTTCTGTTCGGAATGATAGAGGGGAGAATGAATGAGGTATTTGTGAGTCAATATTTGCTTGGGACTGTACCTTGATACCAACAAGGTTGGTTGATATTGAAGAAGCTCCAAAGGGAGTGTTTGTGGGGGCATATTTGCATTATTAGTCCTTTGTGAATGAGATGTTTTTGAAATGTTGGAACGAAGAAGAGCTGGATAGGCTTTGTAGAAGGGAACAGTCGGAAGATTAATAATTGCAAGGAACTCTTGGGTAAAGGTGAAAAGGTGTGATGAGGCTCGCCTGTCGCCATGGTGGAAATGCAATGACTCCTTTGCAAGGAATAAGTCTGTTAATGTATTGCATTAGACCTTTGGAACTTGGAGATCAGGATTACATTTCATTAGTCTGTTGCAAAAGCCTCAACCTATATTGGGTGACCTTCAGGGTCGACTCCATGTTGGAAGAAATAAGTACCACTACTGGCTATTCATTTATGTTTTTATTATCAAATATCATGTCTTCCAGTTTGTTCTTGTTCAGTTATGTTGCTTTCTTACGTTATAATATCTTAAAGTTTTCTTTCGACTATTTCAATGCATTGTATCCACTTATACTGGAGCCCAGAGACTCAGATGATTAACTTTTCAGGCTTTGACCGTCAAAGATGTTTTCTAAAACCACGGTCTGTGCTGGATGGCCACGGAAATAATTGTTTTTGTTGAGAATACCATTCCATTTCAGATGTATCTAGTTTTGTACACAAAATCCGCTAGTCTATTTTACACAAAAGTGAATGAATTTTTTACAGGATGCCTTGGAATTTTTCCTGCATTTTCTTGACCAAGTTGAGCGACAGAATTCTGGGAGTTCTGAAAGTGATCCTGCAAGAAGCTTCAAATTTGGCATTGAGGATCGTATTGTGTGTTCCTCTGGAAAAGTTGCTTATAACAGACGGGATGATTATATTCTCTCATTGAACATCCCATTACATGAAGCTACTAATAAAGGTAAGATGGTTTAACTATTATTTCTTTATAGCGATCTATCATGAAATGACACCATTGTTTGAAACCTCAGATGAAGTTGAAGCCTTCCAAAAGCTCAAGACACAAAAGATCTCAGTAGGGAAGGAACTGTAAGTGGGAGTCTTCTTGTGCATGTTCTTACCATTTCACATTGATAGTTTGTTGCTAAGAATAATGTGTTTAACAGAGGCACTGATGAAATTGTCCGGCCTAGAGTACCTCTAGAGGCATGCCTTGCAAGCTTTTCATCTCCCGAGGAGATTCATGATTTTTACAGCACTGCCTTGCAAACTAAGACTACAGCAACGAAGTAAGCATTCATTTTTCTAGGAATGTGACGAAATAATTTTTCCTGGCATAATTAAGTGAAGTGTTGCCATTAGCAAAAGTGAGTATTTTCATCTTCCCTGCTCTATAACTCTACAGGACAACAAGATTAACTTCCTTCCCAGACTACCTGGTCTTGCATATGCGCAAATTTATTATGGGGGAGGGCTGGGTGCCCAAAAAACTAGGTATTTCTCTGCAACTTTCTTGATTTTCTTGTTCTCCCTTATGTGATCTTTCTGTTTCTTATGTTTTAACCTTCTCATGTTGCTTGACTTAGATGTCTATATTGATGTCCCTGACATCATTGATCTCGGTCAATTGCGTAGTAAAGGACCTCAGGCTGGGGAAGAGCTTTTGCCCGAGGCTGGTAGGTGGATTCTTCTTGGTCTTTCAGTCAGCACTCATATTACATAAATTTACTGTTTATGTCATATTTGTATAATTTATTGGAATTATGTTTCAGTTATTTTCAATTAACATAGATTGTGCATGCAAGCATTTGTGTATCTGCCTCTTGTGTAGGAACACTTACAAGTTTTAATATTTCAAACATGTTTAGCACAGTCATTTCACGAGGCACATGATTGGAAGGGTTTTGTTTTCCTACTTATATATCTATGCAACGTGTAACTGGGGAAATGAGCAAAGATACATGTTTTGGTATAGATAATGAATAAATAGTATCAGGATAGTTTTTTTTATTGATACTCGCAAATATCCTGTCTTGAAGAAATTTGAAAAATAGAAAACCATGCACCACAATTAAGAGGGGAAGAAAAGAAAGAATGAAAATAAATTAATAGAAAAGACTATCAATAAGATGACAAAAATAATTTAAAAAATAAGGAATAACAGTGCTCATGAAGATGTGTGGATAAAGGAGCTTTTTGCGTGGATGACTATAAAATTGTATATCTGTAGCTTACCTATCAATGTAATTTTCAATCTATAGAAATATGGATTGTAATCTAAATGTAGGTTTTGATCTTTGTCTCTATCTTGTCAATCTTCTAATTTATGGAATATAATGTTGCAACGACTGCATCTTCTTAAGAACACAAGCTCTCAAATTTTCTGGGCTTCTATATCGATAACTTTACGTGATATAATGTGTATTTGTGCCCACTTTTTGTAATTATTGTCAGGTCCTGAGGATGGGTTTCAGTCAAATATACCTTCAGCCAACGATGATATTGTTGCTCAACTTGTGTCAATGGGATTTAACCATCTTCACTGTCAAAAAGCTGCCATTAATACCTCAAACGCTGGAGTTGAAGAGGCTATGAATTGGTTACTTTCTCACATGGATGATCCAGGTATTCAAATAATATTGTCCTTGTGTACATCAGATTCTTCTCCTTGTGTTTCTATTTCATTTATGTCCTTGTGGAACATTACATACTCAGTTTTGATTGTTTCAGCAATTATGTTTTAAGGTGTTATTTGTAAATATTCGCCATTCATGTATTTTTCTGGTAGATATAAATGATCCGATCTCCGACAAGGCAGATTTTGTTGTTGACCAAACAAAAGTTGACACGTTGCTTCAATTTGGTTTTCAAGAAGCCATTGCTAAGAAAGCACTAAAGGCATCTGTAAGCGCTGCTTCTTTACTTCACAAGTCACACAGAAATAGAACCTCTAAAAGAGGGTGAAGAGAATAGGAAAGAAAACAACTAAAAAGAAACATTTAGGTCATGTATGGGTTTTGATTCTCCCTGCATCTTTGATTGTAGGGTGGTGACATTGAGAAAGCGACAGATTGGATATTTAACAATCCTGAAGCTTCTATATCATCAGAATCAGACTATTTGGACGCCACTACATCAAGCATACCAACTAATCCCAATGCTGAGCTACCTGACGGTGGAGAGAGTCAGTTTCTTACTCTTGATAATTATTTTTGTGTCACCTGATCATATTCTTGGTTTCTATGAACCTTTCTATATCTCACTATCCATCTTTTAACCATTTCAAATTATTAAAACATTCTACAGAACAAAAAATCTGATGCCACATTTGTATGAATGTGATGATGGTCGATATTCTAAGTTAGATTTGAACATAATAGAAGGAAAATCATATACATATTTACTTTATAAGTTAATTCTGAGAAACGTGTTGTTCTTAGTGGAAAAGAGAGATTAGAGAATAGGAAATTTAAATCAATTATTAAAAAAATCTAATTTATTTTCATAAAATTTTAAATGGCTTGTTTTTAGACCAAAGCTGTGTCGATGATTAAGGTATTGTGATGGTTTGAAATAGCCTGGACTTATATAAGTACCAATCCAAAAGTTTCTCCTTTTTCCTTGGAGATTTTACACTAGGTAACCCCATTACGTAGAAAATTTTGTTCTGTTGTGTGGAAAATTCTGAACAATATTTTATGCCACTTTATCACATACACCTATATGATGGTGAACGTTATATGGTAAAGGGAAATTCTTCCTTTATTCGGCGAGTTTCGGTTTTTGTTTCTAGGTCATTACATTATGCATGCCTTGCCGAGTACCCTTTTAACAACTTTACTTTCAATCAATTTTCTTATCGTTGGCCCAGTCCAATCTGTTGAATTTCTACTCAATATTTGATGCTCGACTAAAATCTTTGGAGTTCTGTTTTTTTTTTTTTTCCAGGATATAGGCTGATGGGAATAATAAGCCACATTGGGACTTCTACTCAATGCGGTCACTATGTTGCACACATCTTTAAAGATGGTAGATGGGTTATTTTCAATGACGACAAAGTTGGGGTTTCGGTCAACCCGCCCAAGGACATGGGATATTTGTATTTCTTTGAAAGGCTCAAAGAGTAGTTAACTGATATGGTCGTAAAAAGAACACAAGCTTTTGAGATTCACCCAAATATGGTAAGAACTGAGCCAGGGAGAAGGAAAAATCATTCACAGATTCACCAGCTTCGGTGCACTGATCGGATCGGTTATGGAAAAAAATTTGTGAAAAATGGTGGCTTGTTGGGACTTATTTCATTGCTGTAATGGATGTTATTCAATGTTGGTTGCCCCTGCCTCCCTTTTCTCCCACAGAAAATTTACTTATATACATTTGTTTCCATGGTTCTCCCTCTGTTTTTCCAAATTTGTGGAAAAAAAAATTAGGAAGAGTTGAATATAACCTAAAGTCAAATACTGATTCCACAATTTTTTTTTTTTTTTTTTTTTTTTTTTTTTTTAAAAAAAAAAGCCCAAGTACAACTCATACTGAATGTTATTTGTCAATTTTTAATAATTGGCATGATGGAAACAGCAAGAATCTTGAAGGCTATATTTGGATTGATTTTTTAAATGTTTAAAAAAGTATTTTTAGGTGAAAAGAGACGGTTTTAAGTTAAATATGCTCTGAATAACTCATTTGATTTTGCACTTATGATGACTTGTGGTTGTGTTTAAATCGTTCTTGGAAAATACTTTAATTTGGTTTTTTATTTTCTTTTTTATTTGATTTTTTTTAATGAAAAGTAGCAAAAAGTAAAATTTTATGGGAAGCTGGGTTTACACCATTTTTAGAGCGAGTTGGGGAGTTAAAATTCGAAAGTTGTAGATTTACACATTAAGAAAACATCTATGGTTTTTATAGAGATTCATAACTTATTAAAATATTTTTTTTTTCAAAAAAGGACATTTGTTTTTGTTATGTCTTTTTATTTTTCATTATAAGTTTACAATAATATAATTCAAATGGATGTATCAAATGGATGTATGTTATTGGTTGTATAAGTTCAAATTCAATTCTGGAAAATGGTAAGCATTCATTGTTAATTATCTTTAATCCTACTAAAGTGCGTGATTAAATTTTCGTTAAAGACAATTGGTATTGTTTAATAAAAGGAAAATTTTTATAAATAAAAAAAATTCAAAAAATATTTACATTTTATGGCAAAAAATTTCAAGTGTTTTTTTACTTTTGGAATTTTTTGCTAATGTAAATATTTTTAAATATTTTTTTATTTAAAAAGGTCCCTTTATAAAAGTAAAGTCATAATTTTTTTTGTAAATATTTGCTGCTATTTAAAAAATGATCAAATTAAATGTTAAGTTAGAGCATAACTTGACAAATGGTTTAACTAGTTATGATGTATCCTTCAAACAAACAAAATTCTAGTATGATTTTCCTTTTTAATAGAACTTTTAAATTAAACATCATTACCAAACAATCTATAAAATATAATAATAAAAATTGTTGTCAAATAAATTAGTTCTGAAGTTTGCAGCAACAAGAAATAGAGTATCATATATGAAGCACTTGTTTGAGAAATATTTTGAAAAACATTGGAGGATGTAGGCTTTACCAATCACTACCTAAAAATGAATGTTCAAAAAGAAAAAAGAAAAAAAAAGATTTTTTTTTTCTAATTTTAAATACTAAAAGTTATTAATAAGTAATAACATAATCATTGTTACGATATTTGTTTTGTTTTGTTCAGTGAAACTTACAAAAGAGAGAGAGAGAGAAAATGTCAAGTTGAAGAAATTTTGTTTCATCATTATTGAGGCAATTAAATTGGAAACAAACGGACCAACAACTTTCCACCAAACTGCTTTAGCCGCAGCCGACCATTTTAATTGCCGTACGAACCCCCTATTCTCTCTCTTTCTTTACCTAATTCTCTTCTCATCATTTATTATCATTACTTCCTTCGCCTACTCTCTCTCTCTCTTTCCTTCCCACTCGCAAGCTTCTAACAATTTCGACCGTTGAGTTAATTATTATAGTCTTTAAATTTTATAATCCTCAGCATTTCGATTTCGAATTATTCTAATCTAGATTATTATAAATGAAGGGAGAGGATAATTACAAGATAATAAATAGTTTAAATCCTATTTTAGTCTATAAATTTTGAAGCTCATTTTATTTTGGTCTCTATATTTTTAAAATTAACTATTATAGTTCTTAAATTTTTAAAAAGTGCTTAATTTTGTCTATGTTATTCAAATTTTGTTAACTCTTAAACAAAATGATGAAATGATTTGTATTTTTAGATAATTATATTGTCAAATAAGTTAGTCACACTAAAAAAATGTAGCGTTTCAATTTTGAATTAGTTGGTAAAGCGATTTTCTATAGAACTCAAAAGTAATTTTGCATTCAATATTTTGGTCGTTCATTATTTTGGCGCGTTGATTGTGGCATTTTACTTCATCTATTTTGATCAACACATGTTAGATGCAATTCATCAAATAATTTACAAAATCTATTTTCTAAAAGTTTAGGGACTTAAATGACGTTTTTGAAAGTTTATGGACTAAATTAGAATAAGATTCAAAGTTCAAAGACCAAAATAAAATTTAAACTTAGTAAATACTATAGATAATGAAAATTTCATATAGTTTTTTTACTAGCTAAGTGTGAGTTATAATAATTAAGTACTTCTATTATTATAACAGGAGACCCAAACATTGAAAAGACTATAATAGCTCACTTCAACCTAGATTAGTTGGGGTCCAAACACCCTCTTATATTCTTATTTAGATTTTATTTAAAAAAATATTGCGTGAAACTTATAATTGTATTAATTAAACTCTTACATTTTTTTAATAGACAGTATTATTATATAACAACCAGAGGGATTCCACAACCCAAGATTAAGGTATCAAAGTAAAAGAAGTACCTACAAAGACGCACAAAGCGAAAAAACATAACCAACAAAAATGACAAAATGAACAGTAACAAAACATCCAGAAGAACAAAAAACACCCCACAATTGTTACTTATAATTGTATTAATTAAAACTCTTACATTTGTTATAGTTTATATTTATTCATTGATGAAAATTTAGGGGTGAGTTAAATTATAAGTCTCTGGATTTTTATCCATACTAAATGTAATCACTTGATGTTTATCCATACAAAATATAATGACACAAGTATAAATTGATGATACTTACTAAAATTAAAGGTTTAAATTGATACAATTTTTAGTTCAGAATTTTAATTAATACAACTAGAGTACAAGCTTTCCTTTGTTTTTATTATTATTATTTTTTTATTTTTTTCAAATGAGCAGTTAACTTTGTTGGCCAAAAACTTTTACGGTTTACACATTTAGTCCACAAATTTTCGAAAAGTTTTAAATAGGTCCCTAAATTTTCAACTTTGTATCCGATAGGTCTACACTTTAAAATGTATCTAATAGATTCTTAAATTCTTAAATTTATGTTTATTAAGTTCCTAAACTTTAAAAAGTATATGATAGATACTTAAACTTCCAATTTTGTGCTCAATAGATCCTTAAATTTTTCAATTTTGTATCTAATATGTCATTGATCTATTCACCATAATTTTTTAAATTCACATATATCTACTAAATATAAAATATAAAATATAGGATTTTTATTAGATATAAAATTCAATTTTATATTTGATATATTAATTATTATTTTTTTTTAATTGAGTATATAAGAGATCTGTTAGATACAAAATTGAAAGTTTAGAGACTTGTTAGATACAAATTTAAAGGTAGGGATTTACTAAACACAATTAAAATTTCAAAAACCTATTAGACACAAATTGAAATATTCACGATCTATTAGACATAAAATAATCTAAATTTATATCTTATAGATCAATTGACTTTTTAAACATGTTTATGGTAAGAACTTTGTAGATACAAAAAGTTTAAAAACTTTTTATATACTTAAGAAAGAAGGACCAAAATAGATACAAACCGAAATATTCAAAGGGGTTACTATTGTAATTTAAACCTACATAATTGGACCAACATATGTCAACAATACACACTAAGTATATAGCTCATATCATGTTAAGCTATCTACTTCTTGGTTGAAGTTTTAAATCCTCACTTACATCCATTTGTTATACCAAGAAAACATGTTAATATACATTTTAAAAGTTGCATCATCAATTTATCAAATCATTAATAATGACATAATATTGATAGCCAAACTATTTCTTTTCAAGTTTACTAAAATAAATATTGGAAAAAATCACAAACTAAACCAAAACAAATAAACTTAGAATAAACAATTCATTATATATAGTGATTTGATATTATTTTCATGGCTCAACTTGACCTATAAGCTACAAGGTAACACCCAAAATCACTAAACTAGAGTTAAAAAGGAAAGTATTTAGGTCACCAAATTGTCCAATCACAATTTACCAAATAGTAAATTCTTATTGCTCATTTTCTTGAAATATTTTAATTCATTTTTCATGTGTGTGATAAAAGTAAAATGCATAGAGATGTGTGCATCTTGAGATGCACCTAAGTATTGCTTTAGTTAAAATGTACTTTAATACACTCGACTATTACTTTAAACTTTAATAGCGTCACTTCTAATTAGATTGACATGTAAATAATCAATCAACTCAATGTTCGTTCAAAATCCGACAACTCATTTAATGTTATTAGTTTTTTCTGTTTATCAAAATTAATGTTAGTTTGTATATATATAGGCTTCTAGTCATAGGTTTAGTCTTTTGCTTCTAAGTCTCAAAATTAATGTTGGTTTTAGGCTTCAAAAGTCTCACGACGTTCGATATAAACTATGGCATGGTCCACCTGAATTATTTTTAATAAAAGTAAAAAAAACTTTAATCTATCGAAAATATGTTTTAAAAGAAAATCTCAAATCGAATGATACAAAGAATTATTTATACAACTATTATAAAGAGATTAAACTACTTAAAATATACATGTATCATCGATCCAAACTCAATACTACTACTTTCGTAGCTTAAAACATTTTCAAATCACTAGAAAACTCTAAAAATAGATCACTAGATTTATTTTTTAGGTAATTGACTAAAAAACAGAGTTGACTTATAACTACATTTTATTAAATACTTAAAATTAATCAAAATTACCTGGTAATAGCTTCAAATGCTTGAAGTGGTTGTAACGTATTATTCTTTCCCTCGTTAGTTGACGCGCTTGTTGGAAAAAAAAAAAAAAGGAAAAAAATGCCCTCAATTTAAAAGAGAAAAAAACAAAAAAATTAAAAATCACTTTTCGTCCAAAAAATTTTTATAGAAAAAATCTCTTAATCCATGAATTTTTATTTTCAATCTTTTAACTTCTATACTTTCAAATTTTTAATGATTTAATCATTATACTTTCGTGATTATCGATTTAGTAATTATACTTTATAATTTTTCATTATAATTTAGTTAGAATATTAATAAACTAATTAAGTATAAAGATCAAGTTGTTACATAATCAAAATTAATGATTAAGTTTGATTAGATCTTTCACGATGAGAATTAAATTAGGTTTAAAATATCATTTTAGTCTCTTCAATTTCTTTTACTTTTAAATGTCCAATTCCAATGCTTGTACTTTCAATAAGTTTTAAATTAAATCCATATTACTTTTAATTTTTTATTAACATTTTCACTATAAATTTTGAAAACATATTCACATATTGTGTTTCTTTGAAAAAATTATTATAATTATTTAGTTTAGCTTCGATAAAAAATTGACTTCGAGAGACTAAATTAAAATTTATTAAAAATATAGAGATCAAAATTCAACATTTGAAAGTATGAGTACTAAAATTGAATAATTTTTAAAGTATAGAAACAAAAATAATATTTTAATCATTAAATTATTATAAAATTTAAAATATAAAAACTAAATTGTTACATTCTAAAGTTCAACGACCAAGTTATCATAAATCTGAAAGTATAAGGATTAAATTGTTACAAATAGCTGACAACTAAGGGCCCATTTAGTAACCATTTCGTTTTTTGTTTTTGTTTTTGAAAATTAAGCTTATAGACATTACTTCTACGCTCACTTCCATTGTTATCTGTTTTCCACCAATGATTTAAAAAATCTAGCCAAATTTTGAGAATTAAAACAAGTAATTTTCAAAAAATAATTTTTAAAATTTAGCTAAAAATTGTACTTACTAAGATGCAAATTATGATAAGAAATATGGATGAAGTAAGTTTAATTTAAAAAAAAATAAAAAAGCAAATGATTATCTAATGGACCTACGTCTTAGTAAAATGATCTTAAACGATGAAAAATGGACTCGTGCAACTCACGCCATCCGAAGAGCGCGTGGGATAATTATTCCAAATAATTCCATCTCATCGGAAATAAGAAATATTACAACTCAGAGCAGCACGGATTCGTAATAATTGCACGAACGGCCCTTTGGGCTGTCAATACGCATTCTCCGTGCGCCACGTGTCCACCTCCGCACGGACATCAAAACCAAATTCCGTCGTATTTACATTCGTCTCTCGAATCCGCTTTCTCTCTGCTACCGTCGTCTCCTCCTCCTCCGTCAGATAGAAATTGAAGAATTTCAGTTTTGCCGGAAAAAATTAATGTGATAGTGTTAATGACCATGGCCGTTGCCGACCGTCACAAGCCACACGCCGATATCAAGCTCTTCAGGCTGTGTCCGATTTGGCAATCAGGGAATACTAATTCGTCTTCTTCGTCGTCGACTCAGAACCTTCACCATAGTAGCCATGGCCCCAGCGACAGAAACTCAACGGTCTCGAATAACATGAAAGCTTCAGCGTCTTCCAAGACGGTGTCCTCTGTGGCGAAGTCGCTGTTGCCTCCTCGGCGTAGGCTCCGGCTTGATCCTAACAATTCTTTGTTCTTTCCTTGTAAGTTGTTCTACTTCTCTCTTTTACGTTGTGGTGTTTAGATTTGTGAATTGAATGGAGAGCTTTCGATGTTTTTGAATAATAGTGTTTAATTAGAATTCGAAAGTGGATGTTTCCAACTCGAGAGAGTGGAAGAAGCTAGCAAGTTTTTAATCTTCAATCTGGATAATGCGAGCCGAAACTATACTCATTTGCTGTTGGATTATAATATTTAACTTTTCTGAATTAATTAATTAATTAATGGTTCTAGTCTTCGGATTTTCCTGCTTCCATTTGCGAGTTGAAGTTCATATTTACTTGAAGCAGGGGAAGTGTACGGAATTATTGTTTAGAATTTTCATTCATCTTCAACTCTGTATTGTTTGATGGTTTTTCTGTAGATGAACCCGGGAAGCAGGTAAAGAGCGCCATCAGATTGAAGAATACGAGCAGATCCCATGTAGCTTTCAAGGTATTAATTTAATTATTTTCCATTGCAGGCCTACTTTCACCTTTTGTTCTTTCAGTTATTCGTTTATTGATTTCTTACTTCTTAAGTCCCAACAAGCCAAGCGTACGGAAAACGCTTAACTGAAACATGAATGCATGTGATTCTGTTCTTCCATGTACTTTTCTGAAATTTCATGCATGTTAATAATTGTTTTTTTTCAGGTAATTAATGTTTTTGGGAACTTTATTAAAAGATAGTTTCAGCCATCTAACAAATTGCTTGTCTCATAGCATAGTTAGTCCGGGGGTTCTGCTTGATCATCTCAATCTCTGAAAATTTGCATTCAAATTGTATTCAGCTTCTTGTAAAGTTGTTCACCTGTGGCAATCAAAATCTATCAAAGGTTTAATCCGTTAATGGCGAGGATTTTATATCAATAATTTTTTTCCCTTTTTTTTCCTTCGTTGAATTATTATAATTTTCAATTGACTCAACAATCATTGGAGTTACTGTATTATTAGTCTGGGTTTTGGTTTGTCTAACGTAAATCGACATTACCAGCAAGGCAGGTAATAGCTGGTGAATTGCATACTTGTTTGAGTGTCATTTCAAATCAATGTGGACTGTTCATTTCTATGGTTAAGTAATTAGAATATTAGTATGCATACCATTCTAAATGGTCTCTGCATTTTTCTTCAGTTTCAAACTACAGCCCCGAAGAGCTGTTATATGCGGCCTCCTGGTGGCATTCTTGCTCCTGGAGAAAATTTTATTGCTACTGGTAATGTTTCCATTGTCACAATCTTTTCTCTTCTTGTTAAACGTTTGTTCCTTTTTTTTTTTTTTGGGTAATGTAGTATTTTCAATTCATTAGTGTACTTCCATTTCTCCTTTTTCATGGTTTCCTTACTTTAAACATTATGTTATGTAATCAATATCAACACAAGTGTTCATTTGCTTCATCTTTTAAACAGTCTTCAGATTTGTGGAGCACCCTGAGAACAATGAAAAGCCAATGGACCAGAAAAGCAAAATTAAGTTTAAGATCATGAGCCTTAAAGTGAAAGGAGGAACAGAATACGCACCTGAGCTGGTGAGTGTCAGTTTAAATTGGGTTTCCAACTTTCCATGCCTCTCTTTATGCTATTTTGGTTTGTTAAACACAAACCTCTCTGGCTTTCCATTATGAAAGATAGCCAATATCTGGCCTTTTATGTTATTTCTTGTGTATTATTTGACAGCTTAAAGTTCCCATCATGCTACCTCAGTGCACTTCTTTTAGTTACCTACATGTTGTCAATGTTGTTTAGTGTGGTTTTTTTGTCAAACAACATCTGCATTCTACAGTTTGTGGGTTCTATAGTCATCTAATCAGCGCACTAAATTGTGATGGACTTTTCTTTGGTGGTAGCAGCTGAAATAAGTTAATAAGTTTGTTTATCATTATTTGAATTTGTACGGAATTACGTTATGACCTCACCTGAAGAAGTCAACTAGGTTCACATTTGTGTCCAACCTCTGAATAAATACATTGTGAAAGTGTGAATTTATTGCCAAACTTGTTGATGGCATGTACTTATGTTTTGCAAAATTTTCAGTTTGAAGAACAGAAGGATCAAGTAACAGTTGAGCGGATTTTGCGGGTCGTATTTGTAGATCCAGAGCGACCTAGTGCAGTAAGTGAATCAATGAACACATGGCTTGTTCTTGTCTATATTGGAGAGAGTGGAGAGAGTGGAGAGAGAGAGAGAGAGGGAGAGGTCCAATTTAACTTTATTTTGATATTTTAGGCTCTCGACAAGCTGAAACGTCAATTGGCCGAAGCCGAGGCTGCACTTGAAGCACGCAAGAAACCTCCAGTGGAAACAGGTCCTCAGGTTGTAGGGGGTGAAGGTCTTGTGATAGATGAATGGGTACGCTGATCTTGATCTGATGGTGCATTTTTGGATTCAATATTCATGTTATCAGTATTAAGTTCATCTTATATTCCTAAGTTGACCTCTTATAATCCTCTAATCTTTATTTTTGGATTGTTCAGAAAGAACGGAGGGAGAAATACCTTGCTCGTCAACAAGTGGGCGCAGTAGACTCTGTGTAAAGTTAGACTTTTATTGTTGCGCCACACTCTTTTCGGTGGTAAATCTGTTCAGGTATTGTCTTCTTCTCAAGCCCTGGATATCTGGAAGATGAAAGGAGTTGTTACTTGGAATGTTCATCTGAGAGGGAAAAAACAGAAAAGAAAAGAAAATCCAATGTCGATGTCATTACTCATGAAGTGAGCAGCACGTAATTTGAAGAACTTAATCGAAAGTCGAATGCTGCTCATTGTAGATAATGAATTTTGTTTGTGAAAATAAATGTATTTACACAATAATCACCTCAGCTTATGATCATAAGATAGAATATAATATGGTTTCTTGGTTGGAATTGATCAATAGAACTTTTGGACAGATAAGTTTGTGTAGTATTGTGCTGAAGGAGGATGTTGTATTTCCAAAAATTCCACAATTTCTGAGCTTAAAATTATTCAATCAAGCAGGGCCATGTTATAAGATGTATGTGAATGGCTTATGCCATTTTCTAGGTGCAATCAAAGGGCATCCTTTTGGGTTTCAAATGTCATTGGAAGAAAAGTGAAACTTCTCATGGTTCTCTTTTGGAGCCTTTATGGTGTGTTTTAATTCATACTAGTGTTCTAATTACTATGTATTTTTATCCTTGGTAAATATTTTTCTAAAATTGGGTTGCATATGTACAATAGCTGTATATGTATCTGTTAATGAACTTTTCTAAAATTATTCTAAAATTACTTTGAGCAAAGCCTATTGACCTAAATTTATTAAGTTAAAAAATATTCATTTGATAATCATTTAGGTCCCGTTTGCTAACTATTTTTAATTTTTGAATTTAAGGGTGTGTCTGGTTTAATTTTGAAGTGTTTCATTTTAAAAATAACTCATTTTAGAAAAAAAATTTTAGTGCTTGAGAACCACTCAAAATAGTTTTTCTTTTTTTTTAAAAAATGAGGTTATGAAATAAGTTGATTTAGGATAAACACTTGAAATCAATTTTTAGAAAAATTAGTTTATTAATACATATATGCACGTATTATAAATTTTAAAAATATAGTTTTTTTATAGAAGTTGTGCGTATATTTCATTAAATATTATCTATTATATAATTAAATTCTTTAGTTCCAAATATTATTCAGCTTAATAAATAAAAAAAATCATATAAATATAAATTAATCACAACATAATATAACCTATTACTTATTTTGTTAATCAGAATTCAATTTGGAATGGAAAGACCTCTGTATCACTGTTATTTTTAAATATTATTTTTAGTTCCACATATAGTTTAATTTAATAAAAAAATGATTATTTTAAATCCTAAGAAAAATATAATAATTAAAACTTTTTTTTTTTTAAAAATATAGTTTAATTTAATAAATAAATATGTATTCATTTAAATTAAATTAATATAATTATACATTTTTAAATTAATTAAATATATGTTATTTTAGGTCTCGTTTGATAACTATTTAGCTTTTGATTTTTTTTTTTGAAAATTAAGTTTATAGACATTATTTTTATCTCCAAATTTCTTCATTTGTTATCTACTTTTAACAATAGTTTAAAAAACTAAACCAAAATTTAAAAATTAAAAAGTAGTTTTTCCCTCCCAAACTTTACACTACTTTTTTTCATCAAACTAAATGAAAAATATACAATAAAAACCTAACCCTCAATTAGGCAAGTCTATCAAGGTATATTATAATCCGATCATAAAAGTACAAAAATTTTAGTACTACACCTAATTGATAGAAAATAAGATTATGTCTCGACTTTGAGCATTAGACACAACTTGCATGAAATTGCTTCGAAAGAAGAAAGATGACCAAAAACTTGTTTTTATTTTTGGAATTTGGCTAAGAATTCAATCATTGTAATTAAGAAAAATGCAAATCATTGTAAGAAATGAGGAAGAATTATGCTTAATTTTTAAAAACAAAGAAAAAAAAAACGAAATGACCAAACTGGGACCTTAGTGTTTTATTTTAGTGTCTTATTAAATATTTGATATGATTTGATGATATTTTTAAATTTTTAAAATTTGAGTAAAGAAAAGGACAATGATTTTCACGATGAGGGCATTGTTATTTGTTAACAATGGTTTGAAAAGAGAGAAAAAAATGGATGAGATTCCTACCTCTAAAAAAAGATAGAAGTTTGAGGGAAAAAAAGAGGAGAAAAAAGCACAAACGAAATTGTGAGAAAAATATACTTTAAGTAGATGAATATTTGAAAGAGATGTGCACACTTTGACAACAAAAATCCTAAAAAATTGGAAGAGATGTTTGCCTTTGGAGTTGAGAATAAAAATTCAAGAAAAAGATTTCTAAACAAAAAAAAGTGTCAAAAAGAAATTGCCATAGAAAGAAATATTTTTAAAATAAAAGATATGGAAATTGATGGTATAATTTAGGCCAATTTATGGAATAAAGGATATTTAGATTCAAATCTTTGAACGAAAATCACATCTAAAATATATAATAAATATAATTAAATTACCTCCTATATCTCTATAGCAATTCAATAAAAGGGACAAAAAAAGAAAATTAAAAGTTTCTTCATTTTTAGATAGTATAAATGTGAGTGTTTAATGATTAATCTCTTCCTAATTTATATAATTCTTAAAATTACCAAGACGTTTAAACAGTCATCGACCTCACCTCCACTATGTTGCTGTGGCAACCATTGCTTTACGACCACTACCGTTGTCGGTCAACTTTGGCCACCAACATCTGCAGTTACCTCCGGCCAATTATGGCCACCATTGTCAACCAACTCTAGTAGCCATCACTGTTGCTGCAAACTTCGACCACCAACTCTTGTCTACCACCCTAGACGAACTTCAACAACAATTATTTTAATTATTGGTCTATAGTATTTTATAGTTGTCCATTATAGTAATTTGATATTAATAAAAACATTTTTAATACACAACAAACCAAACAAACTTGTATATAAAAACACTTCTAGACGAACTTCAGCAACAATTATTTTATTTATTGGTTTATAGTATTTTATTGTTGTCCATTATAGTGATTTGATATTAATAAAAATATTTTTAATACACAACAAACCAAACAATCTTGTATATAAAAACAATTTTAAGAAAGAGTTGTCAAACAAGTGTTTTTTATTTTAAATAGTTTTTATCAAAAGTATTTAAATGAAAATGACTTTTTTAAAAATAATTTTTTTTTTCAAGTTAATTCAAACAGACCCTAAGTTTATAACTCCACTTCAACTCATAAGTTTTTATGTTTTGTTATCAACTTTCTACTAACGTTTTTAAAAAACTAACCCAAATTTTGAAAAGTTAAAAAAAAGTAATTCTAAAAACTTATTTTTTGTTTTTAGAATATGACTAGGATTATTATTTTTTAAAAAGGTGAAAACTATATTTGAAAATTTGGGAGGAACAAAGTATAAATTTAAAAAACATAACTAAAAACAAAATTAAGCTTATGAAAGATAAAAAAAATTAAGCTTATGAAAATTTACGAAGTCTTAGGTTTTAGTTTTTAAAAATTAAGCTTATAAACACTACTTTCGCCTATGAATTAATGTTTTGTTATCTATTTTATAGGTGTTTACAAAATTCAGAATAAAATTTGAAAGCTACAGAAAAAAAAACATGTTATGGGTAAATTTGGACCAAATGGCATAATCGACATCAAATGCAAACAGAAACAACAAGGCCAAGAGGATAGCATGATTTGGGTTGAAGGTGGCAACTTTGAACCAACACAATGCTAGAAAAAAAAAGGCTGGCTTAGGCAAGGCAATTCAGAGCTCGAGTATCGATAGTATCAAATCGGGATCTAAGGTTTACCTCGAAGTTTTGGTCTAGTTTGCAGAAGGCCTTGGGTACCAAGCTACATTTTAGTACGACTTTTCATCCGCAGATAGATGGTTAGTCAGAGCAGACAATACAGACACTGGAAGACATGCTGAGAACATGTGTTTTTCAGTTTAAAGGAAGTTGGGATGCACAACTGCCATTGGTTGAGTTTGCGTATAATAACAATTATCACTTGAGCATAAACATGGCTCTGTACGAAACATTGTATGGCAGACCATGCAGAACCCCAGTATGTTGGAATGAAGGTGGAGAACGGAAACTTTTTGGTCCAAAATTAGTGCAAAAAACGGCAGATACTGTGAAGCTTATTAGGTAAAACTTGAAGACAGCGCAAGATAGGCAGAAAAGTTACACTAATAAGCGAAGGAGAGATCTAGAATTTGAGGTTGGAGACCAAGTATTTCTTCGGTTATCCCCATGGAAAGGAGTTCTCAAGTTTGGAAGAAAGGGACAACTGAGTCCCCGCTACATCAGACCTTACAAGATTATAGAACGAGTTGGCCCGGTAGCATATAAGTTGCAGTTACCTCCGGAGAGCTAACACGTATTCACAACGTGTTCCATGTTTTGATGTTGAGCAAGTATATACCTGATCCTACGCATGTACTGGTAGATCAACTAATTCAGCTCAAGGAAAATATGTCGTATGACGAAGAGCCAGTTCGGATCTTAGATAGGAAAGAATAGGTGCTCAGGAACAAAACTATACCTTTAATGAAGGTATTATGGAACAACCATGGAGTTGAATAAGCGACGTGGGAGTCCGAGGAACAAGTAAAGAAGAAGTATCCTCAACTCTTCCACTGACTTATACAGGTAAATTTTGAGGACGAAATTTCTTTTAAGGGTGGTAGATTGTAAAACCCCCACCTTACTTTCTCCTTTTAATTATGTTTATTGTTTAGGTCATGCAAAATATTGGGTTAAATATCTAAGTTAGTTTGGATTTGTGCATTCCGAGATAAAGGATGAGTATGAAGAAGGAAAAATGGTTGCATAAGGAAACTTAGCCCTCAGTACCTATTAATTTAACCTTACAAGGGAAATTCTGGCTAAGTGTTGATCGTGCTGAAGAGTGCTTGAGCATCGAGTGAGCGCCAAGCGAGCATCGAGTAAATGCTACCGAGAGTCGAGTATAAGTAATCGAGGAAGGATCAAGCATCGAGTAAAGGTTTCCGAGTGTCGAGTATAAGTGATTAAGGAAGGAGTCGAGCGTCGAGTGAGGAGCGTGCATCGAGCGAGCTCTTAGTGTCGAGTTTCTCCATCGAGTAGCGAGTCCTTCCATTGGGTATCTAACAAAGAGTCTCGAAAATTCCCGTCGAGTAAGGACCTCTCTCCATCGAATTTTCCCAGCGAGGATTGATTTGCTCAAAACGCTCAGTTTTAAACTTCTCTTTTAGTTACCTAGACAGATGACTTAATCTCGACCCTTAATCTCCACTAATGGGTGAGGTGGCTTAAGGAGATTTCATGTAAAGGGCTGGGCAGTAGTATAAAAAGGAAGATAACTTCAAGGACTCGTTTTGGACAATTTACTCAAACTAACCAGATGAACTTGGTACCATTGAAAAGCTTTACGAGTCTAGTTTTTGAAATTGAGCCTTTGAAAGGGAGTTCTCACCGGAAAGAGGTCCGGAGAAGGAAGGAAGAGTCGAAGGTCCATTTTCAGGCATTTTCAGGCACTCGACGAAGAAACATAGATCTAAACCGAACCATTTAGACTTTTGAAACTTTAAGGTATTCTCGTAAACACCATTTCAAGTAAGTTTGTAGAAGAAACCTTGGCAAGAAAAGGTCTAGAGTTCGAGTTACATATTTTGGGAAGTTAAACCTCGAATCTTTACTCAAGTAGGGAGTTACGATTAAGATTGTCAGGAAGATTTGAAGGCCCAGGTTAAACCACAAGAAGTTTCATGCTGAAACTTTTAGGTAACATTGGTAACGAAATTTCGAACATGTTTGGAGAAGGAACTTTCTTAAAATGGGTTCTAGTTTTCAAGTTATTTACGTTAGAAGTTGAATCTGGATAATGTTAGATGATTAGGCAACCCCTTGCTAAGTATGAGCTTATTTAAAAGTGTAGTCTTAAAAGGGAGACCAAGTAGCAACTAAACTCTTATTCTTTTATGTGTAGGAGCTACGTCTATTGGGGAGGCCTACAAAGCTTAGGAAGAACCAAGCCCAAGGATCCGTGAGTGACTAAATGTTTTCAAATATGTTCATAAAAGGGACACACGTTTTCCAAGAAACTAAATTTTATATTTATGTTTTAAATGAGTTTTACCAATCCTAGCGTATGTTAAGAATGTATGAAAACGTAATACAATTATATGTTATTGATTGTAAAGTATGCATGTTGAATGGTAATGATGTTCTTAGGGCGGAAGCAAAGTAAGTGCAAGCCTAAAACTTATGATGCTCAAATCTTTCATGAATGTATGTTTCTAATATACCGGGTACCGAAGGTATAGAAGGTATCCGAGGAAGTACCTAAGATGTTGACGATACTTAGTATACACCACATGCACGTAGGTAGTTCTTTATGGGATCGAAGTATGGGACTCACAGCCATGAATGGACGTTGGGAGCTTGAGCTATGAATGCTCGTTCTCAACTCAGGTTTGGTAGCATGATTGATTATAATGTTATGATTAATATGTAATACTATGCAAGTTGCTTGAGATTATTTTCCAGTATATTATTCATTTTACATTAAAGCATATGAAAGGTTTGAAAAGAAATGTATTTCTATGTGTCACTCACTGGGCAACCAGCTCACCGTTTTCAAATGTTTTTCTTTCTCCTAGGTAGCAGTTAGTTCTCTTGCAGTTGAATCCACTGTAGCTTGCCACCCAAAGTTTGGTGACCTTAGGAAGAAGCTTAGGTTAAGCTTGTAAAGGAGTTGGGGACTTGTGAAACTTATTTTCTTTTAAGACATATGTTTATTTTTGGTTATCTTATTTCGTTGGACATATGTTTGTTTTTGGAACTGTAATTAAGACTTGCACTGTTTAATTTCATGGATGTGTTTTTGCCAAGTCGTTTGCATATTTAGGTTTAAGTAGGTTCACTTAAGTTACGCAGTAAGTGCTGGCACCTAGGTCGGTAACTGCTGCAGTCATTTCCTCGTTCGATTTTAGAGGGTAAATTGGGAGGGGGGGGGGTGTAACAGTATCACTCCATCCATGTCTAACTTTTAAATTATACAATTTGACTAATGTAGAAAACTTAGTGTATTTTTTGCCCTTTGTATAATGGTTTTTCAATATCATTAAGCAACTTCTCAAATCCATTCGGATCTCTTGAATATTCCTCGTGAGCAACTTCAACCTTCAACCATTTCTTTTAAACTTCCAGCATCAGTCTCTTCATACATATGAGTGTCAAACTTAGAAGATTCTCCACAAAATGATGAGTTAAGAAGTTTTTCCTCATGCCAAAACCAAATTTTATAACTTTCATCAATCTCATTGACATATAAATGATCTCTAATATCCTTGCTACTATGCTTTTCACAATTCCTACATTTCAAACAAGGGCAACAAATTAGGAGCTATTTGTATTAGAAAATCCAAATTTCATGAAGTTTTCCACACCCAATTCATAATCTTTGGATAATCTACTCTTATGCATCCATGATTTATCCATGATTGTAAATCTAGTAAGAAAAGATGATAAACAATGACCAGATTCATAAAAACGGTTGTGGAAAATAAACAAGTTCCCAATACATACAACTTGTTATTTCTAGCTCTACAACATTCCAACCTCAAGAAAGTAAGACAAATCAAAGAACCTCAAGGCAAATCAGAGAACAAAGACAAACACATCTAAAAAAATTGAACCCAGGGTGTAATCGAACCTTAAAAAATTGAACCCAAGGTGTGCATATGCTCGAATGTGCTAAACATATATTAATTCCAATAACTAAAAATTGAACCTAAGTTTGGCAAAACATTACTTAGTTCATAAAGCCCTAACAAGTTAGACACATTGACATATCTAACTTGTGTCTAACTTTGACAAGCATTGTTGGGAATGTCATAGAATTTGCAGTTCGTAAATTTTGTGTTTAACATTCTATTTATCAATAAAATATTATTGAGTATTTTATTCAATAAATAAATTGATATTGCATTCTATTATGAAAATCCAATAAACATATCCATGGCTATAGTATGAATATTTTAACTTTATGTGGTGACATAAATAAGATAAAGTTATAGTATATAGCCTAAATAGTCTATAAGTATATGGATGAAGTTGGGTATTTCATCCTGGTAATACTATTAGATGCGACCCATTTCGTATATTGATACAAATGATGTGATCAATGAGTTTGCATAAGACTGGACCTCGAAGTAGTCACTTTTCTTTATAACGACCGTTTACTGTTAAAATTGACTATTTCAAACTAAAATGACCTAGGATAACACGATCTTAATCCTGAGCTAACTATGAACTCCTGTTTATTTCGAGATTATCCTTTGATCTGCGTAGGTGAGAGTAGTCCAACAGCACTGCTCAATAAGCCTTCCATTTTGGGGATAAGATTGGGTAAATAGCTGGGGACATAGCTATGCAAGATGGAATTCACTCCTACCCGACTTAGGGTTAGTAGAGAAGTTGTTCTCTTAAGTGTTGATGCCTAGTCTTGAACAACGGGACCCACCCTCTCTTGGTGAAGGAACTCTTAACGAAGAGCATCCATGAGTACGTTAGGATCTTTTCGATTTTATTGTGACCGAAATACAACACATACATTCTAATAGGCAATTATGTAAATTCACAGTAATTAAAGGCATGCTTCGAACAATAAAAATACAAAGGAAAGAGTTCTCATGCCAGTTGAAGACCCTCTTCAAACTTTGAACTCAGACGTAGCGGAAGAACCTCCACTCGCACTCTATCGCCCTACAAACCAGTCGGCTGCAGCAGCACGATCGTCTACACGAATAGTCACAAACAAGTGAACAACAGCGAAGACGACACCACCAAATGAAGCCTTTGGTATTCTCGGAGTGAGAATCCAAAGTGTGGTCTTTGGTGAATTTGTAGAGGTTTGAGAAAGAACAAATCGTATAGACGATAAGCAAGTGGGAGAGTAAAAGAACTATCGTATAGCTGTGTGCTTATCGTTTAGAAGAAGCTACACGATGGTGTAGGTTTTACTAAGCGATCGTTTAATAAATGGTAGACGATCGTTTAGAAAACGCGACACACTATGCGATCGTTTAGGAAAGCTAAGCGATCGTTTAGGCGCTGACGTGCGATCATTTAGGCAATGAGCAACTATCTTATAGGCTCTCAAGCTAAGCGATCGATGTGTTTTCACACCGATTGAGAATTTTCGAACTTTTTGCAAAATGAAACAAATTTTCATTTTATTCTTCGGTTACAATAACCGACTTCAGATTCTCCCACTAACGCACGTTTGAGGAGAGGTTTTCGGTCAATTATCATATTATTAATCAATTTAATAATTAAAGAATATAATCATATTATATTCTTACCCTATAGTTTGATATCACATATCTACTATAGTAATTTATCTTCCTCTTGATATAAATCATATTTATATCTAATTTCCTCAAAAATAATGTATCTCATACATTTAGTTATTTATATCATATATAATTAACCAGTTCAATTATATCATATATAATCGAATACCCTCTTTTCAATTTGAACATTTCAAACTGACCCAAACACTGATTCTCGACTTTATTCAAGCTACCCAGGGGACCTAATGGACCTATGGCTCGAAGCTCCAACGGTACGTGAATAGCTGACTAAACTCTTTAGCCACGAGATCCACCATCAGTTAACTGTTAGACATTCCAATAAAGACCAACATCTGAACTTTTTTTACCACAGATATATTTCTATGTCTATCAGATATAACCAATCATATGTACGATGACCCATCACAGATGCTCGTAAGTACAACTGGGTCAATTTACTATTTTTCTCCTGTAGTTACATTTCACTCCTTAAGTACCACCGATTCCTCTAATGAACAATACAACATAGTCCAACTATGTGTGAACACCTCTCGGGCTAAGAGAAGATGTGTGGCGCCACATCGTTCAAGCCCTGGAATCAGCCTTTAAGGAGCTATCTATCTACTTACCCCTGCTTCGGGGAAGGAGTGAATTCCATCTTGTGTAGCTGAGTTTCCAGCTCCCAAATTAGGTGAATCCCCAAAATAGTAGGTTTGAATCAGCGACGTGGCCACTCGCACCCATACAAATCAAAGGACCGCCCTCAATGGTAGGAATTCCTAAGTCACTCAGGATTGAGGTCATGTTACCTATGGTCATCCTAGTGAAGTGAAGTCTCTGTTAAGAACGGTGTTATATAACGAGACGTTAACACTTCATAGTCAGGTCTTATACAAACTCTTTGTATAGGACGCCCCGCTCGCATGTCCCCTACACGCAATGATTAGGATTAGATCATCTGTGATAAGTCACAACACTTGTGACCATTCCATAAAACGGGCTGCATCCATAGCGTTACCAGGATAAGGTTTCCCTCCTATATCCATATACTACAGACTATTTTGGTTATCACTCAAGACATGATTCACTTGTATGTCACCACATACATGCTTAACTTACATACAGATGACCGGGGACTTTATGTTTATTGGTTTGGGGTAAAGCAAATAAAACATACAACTGAGCAAAAACAAGATGTGAAGTAAATATCATATATCATACAACACAAGCGTTCATACAAATAGTTTACAAACTACAAGACACGAGACTTTAGGACATCAACCCCAACAATTGGTAGAGAGGGATTTGATTTATAAATGGTATTACATATCAGTTGTTCAATAGAGGGTCAGTGGGAGCTTAAGGTGCAAGATGTATTTATAGGGGTAAAACGGTAATTTTGACCCAGCTGTAAATACGAATGACCTGTGAAGGATCGACTTATTGATTATAGTCGAAGTGGACAAAATATATCTATAGTGAGGATAGTGCAACTATCGAGCTATAGTGGTGGACCTTGATAGTTAACGAATAGTAATTAATTCGGGTTAAAGAGTTTAACCGATTAATTACAAATTGTTGGAGCTCATGATCTGTAGGTCCATTAGGTCCCTATACTGGCTATAAATTGGAATAGCAAATTGAGTATTAATTAGATGAATTTTGGAATTAGGGTTATGAATTTGAAATGTTCAAAATTCAGTTATTAGGGTTTTCAATTTATTGTATTTGATACAATTAAAATCATTCAATTTAGTTGAAATTAAATGAAATTGGAGAATCAATTAATATTTAAATTATTATTTAAATATGAAATTGAATCTTATTGATGGAATTGGTGTTTTATTAATTTAATATTAAGATATTAAATTAATTTTCTATTAATTAAAAGGTTTAATTAAAATAAAATTAGTTTATATAAATTAAATTTATAAAAATAAAATTTAAATAAAATAGTTTTATTTAAAAAAAAATCAATTTTAGGAAAATTGATTTTAAAAACAAAATTAAAGAGAAAGTGGATTTTTTCAATTTTGGGAAAAATCCACTTTCTCTTTAAGTGGTAACTCACCATTTTCCATCAAATACTCCAAGGAGCTGCCTTCCATGCAACCTGATGATCCTGCATGTTTTAGTGTATATATACATGCTGCATGCAGAGAAATGGAAGAAGATTTTCTGGAATTTTGACTGAAAAGCTGGAAAACTGAAAACCCTCTTAAACCTATCAAAATCTCTCTCCAATTCAGCTAGATTTGAGTGTTTCCACCACATATTCCTTCTTGAGCTTTGTAGAGAAGACCTTCATGGTGGTCTTGTTGAAGTTTCAAGCTCAATCTTGGAGTATTACTGCTGAATTCGTGGATTAGGTCTTCAAAGGTAATGTTTGCTTCAAACCCTCTTTGAATTTCACTTGAATAGCATGTTTAAAACTCAAATTAAGAGTAGTTAGAGTGCTTATTGATTCTGATTTGTTCCGCTGCATGTTAGATTGCTGCTTCAAGCATTTAATTAAAGAAAGGTGGCAAGTTCTCTAAAATTCAAGCCCTAACTTTGGCAAAGTGGCAATCCCAACTTTGGCAAGTTCTCTAAAATTCAATCTCATTCAAGAACAATATGAAACAAGAGTTTATTATGAGATTCGAGAATATACATGAGAGATTAAACCTTAACTTTGAAAGTTCAAGCCTCAAACCAAAAAAATCAAACCCTAACTTTGAAAGTTCATGCCTTAAACCAAGAAAATCAAGCCCTAACTTTGAAACTTCATGTCTCAAACCAAGAAAATCAAGAATTAAACCTAATCTAAACAAGATTAAGCCTAATCTAAACAAGAAAATCAAGATTAAGCCTAATCAAACTAAACAAATCAAGACTTAAACCCAACCTAAACAAGAAAATCAAGATTAAACCCTAACTTTGAAAGTTCTTGCCTCAAATCTACTTACCTCAATGAAGAATCTCTTTAAGATTGATAGAATAACAAAGATGTATCAAAGGGAAGTGAAAACCAAGAAGATTTCGAATGTATTGCGCAAAAAATCAAAGGGACTGCAAATCAACTGTTGGAATTTCTTTTAAATCTGTCTGATAGCGTCATGATGCTACTAAAAGAGCGTTGCAACACTGTTCAAGAGGTGCGCAATTTTCTTGTCAAAACTCGTAGCGTTGCAACACTATTGAGAGCATTGCAGTGTTGGGTTCGTGAGACATGCACGTTTTCCATTTTCTGTCCAAATACGTAGTGTTGCAACGCAACCTTGTATATAATACAATTTTTAACATTTAAAACGTCAAGAATCTATTAAATTAACTTGACATTTTTAAAACGTCAAGTACTGTATTTTCTAGGAAAAATGCATAATCCTCGCTTTTTTAAAATAAATTTTGAAGGAAATCAAACATGAGGATTTCCATGAGCAGTAGAAGGGATCGTTCCAAATTTCATTCGAATTGAACACAAAACAATTATAGTCTAAACGGAAACTAACAGATCATGCACAAAACGAAATTACAGCATGCTTCAATAGGAATCAAAGGATAGAGTATGCGTACCTTTGAAGAACAATTCTTCACGTATCCCTCGAACGGCCTACGATGCGTCCACATAGCAACACTCGAACGCAATGAGCGGAACAACACGACCATGAACACAACGATCTTCTGAATGCTCCTCGAACCCAATCAAGTCCAACTCAATTCACGAACTGAGTAAGAACACTACCACAAGTGTTACCTTGGTATTCTCGGTGTGAGAATCCAAGAGTTGTGGGCTCCGTATGATCTTGGCTTGAGGAAGAGACTGGAGATCTACGATCGAGTAGACGATCGGGCAAGTGGGAGATAAGAAGCTAGTCTATCGCATAGACGATGTGCTTGATCGTTTAGTAAATGAAGTCTATCACATAGACTTTGCCACTGGATCGTGTAGCAACGATCAGAAGGTCAACGATCATATTGTCAACTCTTAACGATCGTTTAGTTTCTTAATGCTATCGCTTAGTAAAAATTTTTTACTTGATAACTTGTCACCGTGAGTAATTTCCGAATGGATCAACTTCTAAATTTAGGAAAATAATTTTCCTTTGATCTCATGGTTACCATAAAACTTCTAATAACCTCCCCTCAATCGGTTATTAGAGAAAAAGAATTAATTATCATATAATTAATATATTATAAATAAATATGATAACCAACTTATCATATTATATTTATAACCTAAGTTTTAATATTTCATCTCATGAAACATATAAACCATAGTTCTTTTTCTATTTTATGGTACTTGATATAAATCATATTTATATCAATTCCTCCAAATAATATATTTAATACATCATACCAATTATATCACATATAATTGAATTTTCTCTTGTTAATTTGGACACTTCAAACTAATCCTAAAATCTGATTTTCAACTTGAACCCATTGAGCTACCAAGGGGACCTTATGGACCTGTAGCTTGAAGCTCCAACGGTATGTGAATAACTGACCAAACTCTTTAGTCACAAGATCCACCATCTGTTAACTGCCGGGCACTCCACTAAAGATCGACAGCTGCACTTTTCTCACTACAGATATATTTCTGTGTCCATATTAACCAATCAACAGTGCGATAACCCTTCACAAATCATTCGTAAGTACAGCTGGGCCAATTTACCGTTTTGCCCCTATAGTTACATCTAACTCCTTAAGTACCACTGATTCCTCTAATGAACAATAAGTCATAGTCCTACTACGACTGAGTTTTCTTTTCGAAAAAGAGGGTGTGGCCACTATGTTTAAGACCAAAAATCAACCCTTAAGGGAGTAATCTATCTACTTACCATTGCTTCAGGGAAGGAGTGAATTCCGTCTTGTGTAACTGAGTTCCCAGCTCCCCAATCAGACAATCCCCAAAAAGGTAGGCTTATTGAGTTGGCAATCTGGCCACTCTCACCCATACTAATCAAAGAACCACCCTTATAGGCAAGAGTTCCCAAAACACTTAGGATTAAGGTCATGTCACCTATGGTCGTTTTAGTGAGATGTAAGTCTCAATTATCAATGGCGTTATATAAAGAGACTAATCATCTCGTGGTTCGGTCTTATACAAAATCTTTGTATAGGACACCCGCGCTTGCATGTCTCCACATGAATGGCAAGGATCAGACAATCTGTAGTAGTTTACAACACTTGTAAACGTCTACAAAGTGGGTCATATCCATAGTGTCACTATGATAAGGTATCACTCCTTTATCCTTATACTATAGACCATTTAGGTTAAGGCATGATCCACTTGTATGTCTCACATATATGCTTAAGTTTACATAAAATAATCACGAATCTTAGTTTATTGGATATGAGTAAATGTAAATAAAATAACTCTTATTTTATTAATAACAATGTGTACAAAACTGTTTCCAAACTACGAGACTTCGGGAGAATTAGGACACCAATCCCAATAAATTCTTGACGTATTTTCTTTAAAATCACCTATTTCTTGACATTTTTTTTCATAAAAATGTCAAGTATTTAAAATTGCAAACGTCAAGAAAGGTGGTTTTTCTTGAAGTGTACCGGTTAAGGCATAGAAGGTTCAGATCAAAATTGTTACCCGCAATAGGTTTTGCAATGTGAAGTGTCTCCTCGGCCTCGGCCACATGAAGGCTGTCCCTGTTAGGGTTAATACCCTAAATTTCGTGGGTCTTGTAGTTTGTAATTGTACTGTACGGACCATTTACTTATCTAATAAAATCAGATGTTTTTATTTGATATTTAGTAGCATTAACCCACAAAACCAATAAACTAAGATCCAAGGTTATCTTTTGTAACTTAAGCATGTATGTGGAGACATACTGGTGGATCATGTTTAAGTGATAACCTAAACGGTCTGTAGTAGATGGATAAGGCTAGATATCTTATCCTAGTGACACTACGAATACAACCCGCATGGTAGTTCTTATTGTAACTCCCTAAACAATTGGTAGTTGTTATTGTAACGATACGATATATTTATTTTTAATTAAATTATTTTTGAATTTAAATTAAATAATGAGGAAGGAGTTACTGTAACTCCCTCAACCCACTCTCTTATATAACCAACATGAGAGTTGGTTTCAGGATAAGAAGATTATAGATTTATCTCCTTCTACACAGCATCTCAATCTCACGCTTTCAGTGAATTCTTTGTGAATTTTCCTCTCTCAAACAAAAAATTCTTCCTATCTTCCAAAATTAAAGCGAAGCCCACACACTTTCGTTGATTCTCTCCCTCTAAGAATATCGAGGTAAACCAGTGGTGGTGTCCGGTTGCACAGTTTTTGGCTTCAAGAGAAAAGTTGTGGTTGCTGTTGTTCGAGCAGTATGTTGGAGAGAAGACGTGAAGAACTTGCTCTTCAAGGGTAAATAATCATTTTCCCTTCGTTTCTCTCTATGTACTGTGTAAATAGCATGTTATTGAAGGAACTTATTTTAAAGAGATCCATGAGTAGAAGCGGATTATCCAAATTCCATTTTGATTGAAAACACAAATTTACAGAAAAACATATAGATTATGCGTTCTAAGAAAAATTACAGCATGCTATTTAAATGAGAAATAGAGTTCAAGAAATTATACCTTTGAAGAACCCTTCTTCTTGTATATCCCTCGAACTGTCACGAACACAAAAAAAAAAAGCAACAAAACTTGAAGATCATCTTCAAGAAATCTCGTATCAACAAGAGACACAATCACCAGGAACCTTCAGTATACTCAGGGTGAGAGTCCAGGAGTCGTGGGCTCTGATTGTTTTGGTAAGGAGGGAGATTTTAGTTTAGAGGAGGTAGAAGATTGAAGAAGATAGATCTCTTCTATCGTTTAACAAACTTCAATTGTTTTGTCTCTGTGTTTTTCGTGTAGATCTCTTAGGAAGAAGAAGAAAACCATTTTCTTTTTATTCCTTTGGGCTAGTTGCATAAATAGAATTCAAGCCCAAAATAATAGAATATGTAGTACAAGGATAAAATAATTGCATATATAGATCAAAAAATAGTAAAAGACTAAAAAACCCATGCCTAGCCACCATTTTGTTCACTTCTTCCCGATTTTCTCAAATTAAAAGCTATCATTGATAGCAGCTATCAGTGATAATTATTGATAGCTGCTATCAGCTGCCATCATTGATAGCTTCTATCAATTGCTATCGATGATAGTTGCTATCAGCGATAGCTTTCAATTTGAGAAAAATTAATACAATCTTGACATATTAGCTTTTATTTTCTATCAATTATTAGTAGCTATCATTGATTCACTTTCATCAATTGGAATCAACATTGAAATATTACTACTTAAGGCTATCAGTGGCTATCAATGATATATTTATAAATAGTGATCAACTTTGTAAGAAAATCAACAACTTTGATTACCATAGTAGTTATCACTAATAATATTTTATCATGGCTATCACTGATAGAAGCTATTAGTCGTTATCACTGATAGACTTTCATAAATTAGAATCAACCTTGAAATATTAACACTTAAGGCTATCAATGATAGACTTTTATAACTGGTTATCACCTTTGAAAGAAACTCAATATATAGATATCACCTAAGTTTTATCACCGATATCACTAACATCACTCATATCGTGGTTATTAGTGATAGCTTTTTTCACTGATAACATCACTAATAAGATGCTATCAATGATCTCACTGATATCATGCTATTAGTGATAGTTCTCTATCACCAATAACGTGCTATCAGTGGTAGCTTCTATCACCGATAACGTGCTATCAGACAGCTTCTATCATCGATAACATGCTATTAGTATTAGCTTCTATCATTGGTAACATGCTATCAGTAGTAGCTTCTATCAATCATAGCCACTGAACACCTTTTTGCCCCTTTCTTGTCCTTCCCAAATATTTATAAGTCCCTTTTCTTTTCGATGATAGCTTCTATCACTTATAAACATGCTATTAGCGATAACTTCTAGGCATTGCACTTACATTTTAGTTCGAGATTCAACTTTATTAATTAAATTCACTAAGTTGGCTATCAATGATAAATTTCTATAAGTGGCTATTAACTACGAAAATATAATCAAAGATTAAGCTATCAATGATAGAAAATATTAGTAGCTATCACTGTTAGACTTTTATTTGCTATTTATATTATTTGTTATAATAATCAAACTTGATGATTGACTTGTTGATGTTAAGTCACCTATGAATTGAGTACTTTCAAGATCTGTGTATGGAACTCAACCTCATAATTCTTGTGAAAAAAAGGGAGAGAAGAAAAAATTCAAATAAAGGAAAGAAAAATTTTTAAAATAAGAGAAATAGAAGAAGCAAAGATTGAAAAAAAAGAGGAAAGAAATTAAATAGAAAAAAAGGAAGAAAAAACTGGACAAATGAAAGAAAAACTAAAAAAAGGAAAAGAGAGGGAAGAAGCAAAAAAATCGGAGAAAGAAAAGAAAATAAAATAATAAAAAAAGATAAGAGGAGAAGCAAAAATCAAAGAAAAGGAAGAAAATAAAAATAAAAGAAGGATTAAGCAAGAACTGAAGAAAGAAAGTAATTTTTTTTTTTTTAAAAAAGCAAAAACCGAAGAAAGAAAAGAAAATTTAAAAAAAGAAAATTAAAGAAATGAAAGAAAATAAAAAATAAAGGAAAGAAAAAGAAAGGAAAAAAGAAGGAAATGAAAGAAAAGAAAAAATAAAGGAAAGAAGAAAAAATCGGATAAAGGAAAGAATAATTTTTTTTTTTTAAAAAGAGAAAAAGTAAAAACTGAGAAAGAAAATAAAATGGAAAAATGAAAAAAATGAAGGAAAGAAGCAAAATTTGAAGAAAAGAAAGAAAATAAAAAGACTAAAAAAAATGTGTACAACAAGATAAGACAAGGGAGGACGAAATTGTTAATTAAAAAAATCAATGATTGACTAGTCAACTTATCTATATTTGCAAATATTTTAAAGATGTAATATATTTTTTAGATTTTTTCTCTTGTTCTATTATGTATTACAAATATCCTATTTCTTTTGCCATAAAAAACCAATTAACTACCCACTAAGGTGATTGGAGGGAAACTAGGAATGAATTATCCAAAATAATGTTTTAATATAAGTAAATATGATAACCAACTTATCATATCTTATTTATATTAAACTATATGTTATATCAAATATAACACATAATCTATAGTCTTAATATTGTATCATATACAATATAAACTATAGTTTTTTTTTTTTTTTCTATTTTATGGCATTTAATATAAATCATATTTATATTAAATTTAACAACTATTTGAATCTCATTCAAATATTTATTTCTTCCAAATAAACTATAATGTATCAAATACGTACATTATAACAATTATATCATATATAATTGAATTAATTGAATTATATCATATATAATTAAATTTTCTCTTATTCATTTGAACAATTCAAATTAATCCAAAAATTGATTCTCAACTAAATCTTTTTGAGCTACCAAAGGGACCTTATAGACCTGTAGCTTGAAGCTCTAACGGTACGTGAATAATGAATTAAACTCCTTAATTACATTATCCACCTTACGTTAATTGTCGGGCACTCTACTAAAGACCAACAACTATACTCTTTACACTACATCTATAGTTATGTGTCCATTGGATATAACCAATCAACAGTACGATGATCCTCTATAAATTGCTCCTGTAGTTACATATAACTCTTTAAGTACCACTGATTCCTCTAATGAACAATAGATCATAGTCCCACTATGACTAAATCTCTCTCAGGCAAGGAGAGGGTGTGGTGCCACATTATTCAAGACCCGGAATCAGCCCTTAAGGGAGCAATTTATCTACTTACTCCTGCTTCGGGGAAGGTGTGAATTCCATCTTGTGTAGCTGAGTTCTCAGCTCCCCAGTCAGATGAATCCCTAAAATGGTAGCCTTATTGAGTCGGAGATCTGGCCACTCTCACCTGTACAAATCAAAGAACCGCCCTCATAGACAGAAGTTCACAACTCACTCGGGATTAAAGTCATGTTATCTATGGCCATCTTAGTGAAATGAAAGTCTCTATTATGAACGGTGTTATATAATGAGATTAAACATTTCCTGGTCCAGTCTTATACAAACTCCTTTGTATAGAATATCTCCACTTGTATGTCTAATATATGAATGATCATGATCAGATTATTTGTAGCACTTTACAACAATTGTAACACCTACAAAGCGGATCATACTCGTAGTGTCACCAGGATAAGGTACCTAACCTTATCCATATACTACAGACCATTTAGGTTATCACTTAAACATGATCTACCAGTATGTCTCCACATATATGTTTAAGTTACAAAGATAACCTTGGATGTTAGTCTATTGGTTTATGGTTAATGCATCTAAAATATCAGATATTTTATAGACAAAGTGAATAAAAATATTAAATATTATTAACCACATAAAAGTTTGTCGATACAAGGTTTACAAACTATTGAACCCTACGAGATTTAGGGCATCAACCGCAACAGTTGTATGTATGAATTTTTATCATAAGTCTCCGTCATCTCTGATTTGGTACTGTGCTGTAAAATAAATTGAGAGACACGATAGCCTTTCATGCTTATGCTTTAGTCTTCAAAACCTTCAGTCCCCAAGAGACAATCAAAGCCCTGGGAAAGTGAATGAGAGAATTAGATCCCCAAAATTCGAAACCAGAAGAATCGAAGAGTATGAAGACATAGATTAGACATTCAAGGAAGAAAATGAAATTGAAGTAGAGCGGATTCGTTTAGCCGACTGTGACCCTAGAGTTTTCGAGAAAGGGGAGCCTAAATCAAAAGGGATTTTCAATCTTGTGAAAAGGGGAAATAATGATCAGTTTGCCAACCAAGGAGTGGCCAAGGCTAACCCTTGAATTTTCAAGAAAGGCGAGCCTGAATAAAAAAGGACTCCCAATTTTGTAAGAAAGGAAAGGAGAAATCAGTTCCTTAGCCAAGGGGACGAGGCAGAGGCCAAGGCTGAGGTCAACTGAGGAAGTCAGCTGATAGAATGAATCAATTCCTCCCATATAAGAGGATAAAAGGGTGAACATCGCAAGTAGAATGGGACAAAAGCAAAGAGAGAAAGCTTAATCAAATTTCTTATAGAAAAAGAAAATGTATTTGCTTGCTCACATGAGGATATGCCTGAGATAGATCCACGTGAAATAGTACATCGCCTTAATGTAGATAGAAATTTCAAACTAGTGAAGCAAAAGAGGTGATGTCACATCCCCTCCCAGATTACCCTCTTAACCTATAAAAGAATGTGATAACAACAGTTACCAACCTTTTAGTGGTACTTACTGCCTACTAACCTTCTTAACCTGCTTGGGAAATCCTGGAACTCACATATAACATTTAGTAAACTAAAGAAAACTTAAAAACAACATCAAAACACCAGGGTCCAACATAGAGCATAATTACATCATAATAATGGTTACAGAGTTCGGTGGGTCCCAACATTCATCACTAGTCCTTAGCATGAATAACACATTTGTACAGACATAGGAAAAATAGACACCTAGAACGTCACTCTAAAATTTTCGTTAATCTTGAGTCTTTGAGTGGCAGAGCGGCAAGGCAACTAACTTCTAGAGAGATGACCACTACTTGGGGAAAAGGAAAACATTTGAAAAAAATGAGCTACTAGCCTAGTGACTGGCTAATAAAACTTAATCATCATGCTTAAAATTGAAAACTGCTAAGCAACACCATACTTTATACTTTTTAATACATGGAATTCTCTGAAATCATAAATCCTCTTTAACCTTGTTAAGAGAGAACCCTTTTGCTCTATCCCTCAACCTCTATCCTTAGTTGGTGTGGAGTAATCTCAATACAACCAATGTCAATTCTACCTACGTACACATCGTAACAACTAAGTACCATCATACCTTAGGTACTATGGTCCAGATACCTTTAAAAGTCCTTCAGTATCGAGTTCATCATAATCATCATTAAACTTACTTATTGAATTAAGCATATCTGAAAGCATAAGTCACATAGATCATATGCTTGAACATCTTTATCATATAATCATGAAACTACTGACAATACTCTGTAAACATAGAGAATAGAAATACTTAAATCATGCTTTCATGGAACTTTAAGCTAAGCATGTGTTAAGAAAACTCTTAGAAAACTAGTTTGCTTAGGAACTATCATATTCACACTTTAAATGAAAGCAAGTATGAAAACTAGTCTTTTTAAGTAAATCATGCATTTACTGAAGCATTAGGTAAACACTTAGTTTTGTCACTAACAGCCTTGGATGTTCCTCCAAGGGTTGATAGGCCTTTCCTATTGGCGTTAACCTTGTGGAAATAATAAACATGTTTAGCCAACGCTTTAAGTCCCCTTGTGAGACTAATGGGACTAACTTACCCAGATGACCTTAACATTTAACTTAAAACATCATCTTTGACCTCAACGCATACCTCCTCTATGCGTTCAACACTTAGGAAATTTCTTATTTTTTATGCTAAACCATGCGGCCACCTAGCACCACCCATGCGCCAGGGCATGCCTATACGTCAATTCATCCCACACACTATTGCATATTTAGCTTAACCTTGTGTTCCCAGCCTTGTGCACACACTCGCACAACCTCTTGTCTTTCAGCACACCCTTGCACGTAGCCTAACACATACCTTGCATTCAACCTGGCCCTTCGCGTACACCTACAGCCTACCTGTGTTGAGCTGCTTGCTTGCTCAATGGTTGCAGCTGCTTGCTTATTCAAACCAAAATTCCAGATTCAAATTTGAACTCAAAAACTTATTTTTCAGACCTTTTCTTGGGAAATTTTCTTCTACAAGCTCGTTTAAATGTTTTATTTTACTTAACTTAAAATTTGAGCTTTAAATTCCTCGTGTTTGGTTGGAATCCTTTGATATCTACTTCTGGCCTAGATTCATCAGAGAACCTAACCTTCTTGAAGAATCCTTCAGATTTCAACTCGAATCTCTAAGAATTTCCTCTCAGTAGCCTAAGGAGATCAACTACACCCATCACCCATACAAATGACTCTAGAATCACCTCCTTTGCATGAGTAGAGTGCTCAAACCGAGCTTTTAACTGAGGCCTTCTTTTTATATCGTGAACTACATGCCCCCCCTTTAACCTTAGGCTACCAACTCACCTACTAAGTGGGTTTAACTTTCCTAACCTTGACAGCTGACCCACTTAAGTCAATGATTAAGCCTAATCACCAATGCATGGTTCTTCAATTCCTCACCATCGCAAGGCACACTCGGTGTACACATCTATCTGTTCAGTGCATATCTTGGCACCTCTTGTGCCCATCACCTTGTACTTGGTCATCGCATGACTTCCTCACACGCGACCCTTCACCTAGCCAATGCACACTACAGTCCCATCGTCAAGGCACCTTGCCACGCTGCGCGCATGCATGCCCATCTAACCTCAACATAAGGTTTGGCCAACGCATAGCTCATGCCCAACACATGGTACACCCTTTGGCTAACACTTGGCCGCCTACTCTTTGCCTAACAGCCAACATGCACTAAAATAACCTCAAGATGCTTAGGCTACCGTATACCTCAACATGTTCTTCAACGCACGGCTTCCATACTTAGCCAAATTTGCTCTCCTTAACCAAACTTACCTTTACCTTTACTTAACACCCATGAGCTTCATTCTCATTACTTAGAATATTTGTTCCTTCATTAATCATTCTCAAGCTTCTTCCCTACAACGTAATATTAAATCATTCTTAAAACTTAATTAATATACTAATTAATATACTTATGTAGGAAAAATAAGGTTCGGGGTTTACAGGTGAACATTTAATCAGGAATGAACGAGATCATAGAAAGCTAGGCAGATGATTTTTTGAAAGCCAAGTTCATTCGGGAGGTTCATTACTCCCAATGGTTGTCTAATGTAGTGTTAGTAAAAAAGCCAACATGGAAAATGGCGAATAGACTTTACTGATCTGAATAAGGTTTGTCTAAAAGACAATTTTCTTCTTCCCATAATTGATCGATTAATTGGTGCAACAACCGACCACGAGATGCTGAGTTTCATGGATGCATATTCAAGCAAGAAAGAAGATGAGATAAGAAAATCTGAGACAAAATAGGGTTATTTGGCTGAGGCGAGACCAACCTTAGAATTTTCATAAAAATGAAATCTAAACCAAAAAGGGCTTCCAATTTTGTAGATGAAGAAGAAATGATCGATTCTCCAACCAAGAGGAAGAGGTCGAGGTCTAGGCTGAGACCAACTAAGAAAGTTAGCCGACAGAAACACTAGGGTCAATTTATTTTACATTAGAGGATATGAGGGTAAAGAGATGAGCCGAAGATATATGAACAAGGATTTGCATGATGAAGATTCTAATGAATTTTGCCATCTGTATAGGGTCAACAAATAGAAGTCTCTTCTGCCTCAATCAAAGGAAGAACGAGCTAAGGAGAAGTTTGAAGCTCTATAGAAAAGAATGAATGGGATAGATCGGGATGTTTTCAAACTATCAGAAGTTTTTTTATCAACAGAATCAAAATTAGAAGATTAAATTGGTTTAGGATCCCCTCAAGGGAAAAGTTCCATTACTTGAGAGCATGAGAGAATCTTATCCCCATTGCTCAATGTTAATGGAAAAGAAACCCCAGGGTAGGAACGATTATAGAAAGTGTAGAGGGGAGGGAAGAAAAGGATCCCTGAATGTCTAAAAACAAGAACAAGTGGAGATACATCAAGAATAAAGAGGATAGGTACAAAATAGTCAATATAGCTGCCAGTCGATACAAATGCTAAAAGTTTGAAATACGAGTGGCAACCAAGAAAGGTGAGCCAACATCCTATACCGGATAAAGGTGAAAAAAAAACACAAGATTTGGAAGGCTAGAAACAATATGGTTATGTCATGGTTAATCAATTCCACGACTATAGAAATCGGTGAAGGCTTCACTTTCTTCTTCTCTGCAAGAGAAATTTGGGAAGCAGCTCGTGATACCTATTCAGATCAGGAAAATACGTCAGAATCATTTGAATTAGAAGGAAAATTGCAGGAGCTAAGACAAAGCGATATGCAAGTGACTCACTACTTCATTCAACTCTGTCATTTGTGGCAACAACTCGATACCTTTGAAAGCCATAAGTGGGAGTGCACAAAAGATGCAACTACATACAAATATATTGTTGAGAAGAAACGAGTCTTCAAATTCCTTCTCGGTCTCAATAAAGACTTGGATGAGGTACGTGGTCGAATCTTAGCTATCAAACCATTAGATAACATTAGAGAAGTTTTTGTATAAGTGAGAAGAGAAGAAAGCAGAAAAAAGTTAATGTTGGGAGTAACTGCAAACCCAGAGCTTGAAGGATGTGGCCTACTTGTAACGACTTGACCCCGTAGAACTCAAGCTAGGCCGTTACTAAACACATGCATGCATGGAACTTAAAATAACACCCTTTTATAGTGTAGTAAATGCTAAATAAATAAGGTAAATTCAAAAGACCTCCATTAAATTCAAATATTAAAACAAATGATAGGGTACCCATAAATCATAAATGATAATAAATAGGTATGAAAACAAATCTTAACGGTAAGTTTCAAACATCAAAACTAAAAGTAAAAACATGAAAAGAAATCTAAATATCACAAGTGGAAGTGATGTGTTGTGAATATGATGAAATAATGGTGTATATTGCGATAGTGGTGTATGCGTTGCACATGCAAGTTTTCCTAGTAAAATCCAAGTATAAATCCTACTAGGTTTCTTGGTAAGTCCAAGGTCGAACACAGGGACTACTAAGATATTATGTGTTGGTAAATCTTGATTCCTTTGCGGTGACAAAGACAATAAGTTGGTTGGTATGTTGTTTAAAGTATAAATCCTATGCGGCAGAATTGAATAAAGAGTTAATAACAGAGAAAGTTACAATGAGTATGCGGGGAACGGGTTGAGAAGGGATTTAGCTAACATTTCCTAAGATTGCGTTCAAGTCATGCGATCATGCTACACATACAACAACATGTCATCTCTCAATGCAAATGTCATAGTTCCTAATTTTAGGACGCACGCGATGTATACGATAATGTCTATAGGACTTATGTCTAAGCCTCTATTCTTGTCTATGCGATGATGAATGATACACACATACACAAGGCGACCGTATACTATCATATCCTATTTCTAGGGTGCATGCGATGCATGATAGCAAACAAAACTTATCTCTAAGTTTCTATCTCTTACTTATGCGGTTCTAATCTGACTTTCTCAAGCCTAGATTCTAATCTAACTCTCTCAAGTCTAGGTTCTTTCTTTAGACTACTCTCTCAAGTATCTCTAAAGGGTGATGGACGCATACATAAGACAAGATGATCGCACAAAATGAAGATCTTAGGTCTTGCTTGCTAAGTGCTTCTCAACCCATTCGAAAGTTTAGTTACTCATGCGCAATGTGAAGAGATTGAACAGATATAGGGATGAAAATTCCATTTTATAAACTAAAAAAGAATAAAAATGACAATGGAAAGTAGGGATAGGGAGCTCGGTAGCAATGTTTTGCTTCCCGAGGCTTTTACACTGTGTTTTACTCTACTATGCCCAAAAGAATGTTCTTTCTTTTGCAAGAGTCGGCCCTCTCTCCGTTCTCAGCACTTCCAGGCGGTCTCTCGAGCTTACCAGGAATGGTCTTTCGATGTCTTCTCTCTTCGCTCACATCTGCCTTCTAAGTATATAAATTACAGACTAACGGCTTCCTCTGATCTATCTCTATGTATATGGCGAACTAGCAAAACTGGAACTGAAATTTCTTTTACGAAGGTGGCCTTCGGTATTTATAGAGCTTAAGGGTGAAGAGCTTTTCTCTCAAATGATTGCAATGATGGGAAGTCATTAAATCTCTGTCTGGTGCGCCGATTAATGGTCACCAAAAAGTTGAATCTACTTGCTACAGTGTGTCATTAACGGCTTGTCAACTAAATTTGGATTCGACCATCATCGGCCTTTTGTCCCATCATGATTTATTAAGCTTTCACCTTGATGTGCCGTCTTTATGCGACCACCTTCTTGAGCAGATCTTCACGAGCACATACGATCACATAGCTTTGGGGTGCAATCTTCTAATGCGCTCGAGCGCTGAATTCCTTGGATCACAATTTGCTTTGCGCCAACGCATTTTCCTGCACAAAATACGAAAATTAGCCGCTTTAATGAGATAGGCACATGCGATCACAATATTCTCAACTTAATGCTTTTGGACACGATTTTGCATATTTTTACCGTCACATTCCCTCATTGTTTTATATCTTTGTGTTGTAATAACGTGCATTTCTGCCCGTTATCACAACCCCAAATTTAAAACAATGCTTGTCCTCAAGCATAAACTAAATTCTTAGAGAGTTAGCCGCCTTTTTCTTATCTAGATTTCTCGAGGTGCCTTATTTAAATCCTATGAACCAAAATCTCCTTAATTTTTATCTTGGTTTCTTTTTAAAATATTTCTAAAATTTAGGGACCGCAAGTTTAACCTTAAAAAAGACTTTACTTGTTTCTAGGGCATCACATGATTTATTTCAAAAAAAAAAACTTTTTCAACTGGGGTGTTTCCAAATGGTTTTTATCCTTGCGTAGTTTAGATGTTCTTTCTATGATCTTGCGCTGATCCAAGTGCCTAGCCTTCATTTTGGCTTGCCCCCATGGGTGTCATGCGAGCATCCAACTACGAGCAAGGTGCTCTTTCTCAGTCTAAACTCATGCCTATTTGGCAATGGAGTTGCGATCATATTTTTTATGCATTGATCATGATTCCTACCTTTGTTTTGGCTGCCCCTATGGTTGTCATCTGAACATTCAACTACGAGTAAGATCCGATCTCAACGTTTGTTTTTTTTAGAAATGTCTAAAAGTAGCAAGGTCGAAAATAAATACTGACACCCCAAAATTTAAATGCAGCAATGTCCTCATTGTTGATAGACTGAAAGAATTTATGCGATGCTCTTAGGAAGTTTCATAAAAATCAGTTTAAAAAAAAGCTGGTGGACCACTAACTTCTAGAAATATTTCATGAATTGACTATCCTGAAATTGAGTTGATTCTAGTACATGTGATGAGAAATAGAGGCATGCGTTTCATCATTGAAAGCATAATTAGTACGGAAAAACAATGCAGTGACTAACTAAAGTAATCAATATTTAATGAATGCGCTAGCTAAAGAGGATGAGATGATAAAATTATCAAAGTTAAGAATGAGATGCGAGAGTGCAAAATTTAGAATAAATAAGGTCAAGGAAAGATACAACCCCCAAATTTGCGATGTCGCCCGCATCTTCTGTGATCACATCTTTCTTTGCGGCGAGCTGATTTCGTCGATTACGATGGCGGAATGAACTAGTAGCGTTTTTCATTTATCGCGTAGCTCCACCGCAATCGTTTACCATGATCGTTGCTAAAAACATCGAGAGGGTAAAAAATATCAAAGACAGAGTTAACAAATTTTCTCTTTTTTTTTTTCATTTTTATTTTTAGAGTGATGGTGTAAAAAGGATATAAAAGTGATAAAGAATATAAAAAGGTAGAGAGAGTTCATGAAATGAAGTTGTAAAAGGATACTTAAAAAAGATTGCATCCCTGATGAGTTTGAATTGTATGATTGCGCAGGGACTACCTACTTCTTCTTTAGTCGGAATTCCTTAGGTCCACGGAGGTTTTCTCGCGATGCAAGTCTTCTCCGTGATATATTTGGACTCTTTGCTCGTTGACTTTGAATGCGTTGGTCCCCTCCTCACTGGATAACTCAACCGCTCCATGCGGGAATATCTTTTTGATTATAAATGGATCAAACCATCGTGATTTTAATTTTTCAGGAAAAAGTCGTAGCCGAGAATTGTATAGCAAGACCTTTTGTCTGACTTGGAGATTCTTCTCGCATAGTTGTTTGTCATGCCAACGTTTTGCGTGTTCCTTGTAGATTTTGGCATTCTCATATGCTTGAGTTCTCCATTCATCAAGCTCGACCAGCTAAAGTTTCCTTGCCTCCCCTACGGTCTTTAAATCAAAATCAAGCATTTTCACAGTCCATATTGCTTTATACTCCAATTCAAGCAGTAAGTGGCATGCCTTTCCAAACACTAGCGCATATGGGGACATGCCTATAGGTGTTTTAAAGGCGGTCTTGTATGCCCACAAGGCATCGTCCAACTTCATTGTCCAATCTTTGCATGAAGGCTTCACCACCTTCTCTAAGATCAGCTTAATTTCCTTATTGGACACTTCAACTTGGCCGTTTTTCTGTGGATACTATGCAATGGCTACCTTATGGTGGATATTATACTTGAGCAGCAATTTGTTGATGATGTTATTAATAAAGTGGGAGCCCTCATCACTTATTATGGCACGCGGGGTGCCAAAACGAGTGAAGATATTTTTCCGTAAGAACTTGGAGACTACCGTCGCATCGCTTGCGACGCACGATACCACTTCAACCCATTTAGAAACATAATCCACAGCCAACAGGATGTATTTGTGACCATTTGATGGCGGAAATGGCCCCATAAAGTCTATGCCCCATAAAGTCGAATAGCTCCAATTCTAAGATAATATTCATCGGCATCGCATTCTTCCATGAAATGTTGTTTGCGTGTTGGCACCGATCGCATTTCATTGAATAGTCTCTTGCATCCTTAAATAAAGTTGGCCAAAAATATCCACTTTGTAACACCTTTGCTGCAGTGCATTGGCCTCCAAAATGTCCACCATACGGTGAGTCATGGCATTGGGATAATATGCGCTGGTGAGTAACTTCTGGTACGCATAGGCGCAGAATCTGGTATGATCCCCTCTTGTAAGGATTTGGCTCGTCCCAATAATATGATTTACATTCGTGTCTGAGCCGCCTCTTTTGGTGGGCTGTGTAGTTCTCAGGAAATTGTTCACAAACCAGAAAATTGACCACGTTTGCATACCATGGTACCACAAAACTAGCAAAACTGGAACTGGAACTCCTTTTACGAAGGTGGCCTTCGGTATTTATAGAGCTTAAGGGTGAAGAGCTTTTCTTTCAAATGATTGCAATGATGGGAAGTCAATAAAATCTCTGTCTGATGTGCTGATTAATGGACACCGAAAAGTTGAATCTACTTGCTACAGTGTGTCGTTAACGACTTGTCAATCTTAATTTGGATACGACCGTCATCAGCTTTCTTGTCCCATCATGATTTATTAAGCTTTCACCTTGATGCACCGTCTTTATGCGGTCACTTTCTTGAGCAGATCTTCGCGAGTGC
>NC_052357.1:55530758-55613109 GCF_009727055.1 Benincasa hispida
AGTGCATACGATTGCACAGTTTTGCGGTCGCAATCTTCTAATGCGCTCGGGCGCCGAATTCCTTGGATCGTAATTTGATTTGTGCCAATGCATTTTCCTGCACAAAATACGAAAATTAGCTGCTTTAATGCGATGGGCGCATGTGATCGCAATATTCTCAACTTACTGCTTTTGGACACGATTTTGCATGTTTTTACCGTTGCATTCCCACATTTTTTTATATCTTTGTGTTGTAATAACATACATTTCTGCCCGTTATCAGGAAGCATAAAACTAGTCCCCAGTGACTCATTCATGGATTCCTCTTGTCATTCGCCGGCGCGTCCTTGCCCCTACCTGAAACATCAACATGAGAAAGGATGAGTATAAGAAACTCAATAAGTAACCACACTACTAGGGTCAGCTAGGCATCTATGTCCTCTAGATGCCTACCTCTGGTGGAACGTAAGCACTCTCCTTGTCCTCATAGGACACATACATACATGAATAACTGAATTTCATCCTACTGTAGTTAAGTATACCCACTACCTCTAATAAGTCCCGTAAGACCCACAACCTCTAATGAACCTCGAAGGAGACTCCACCTCTAGTGAATCTAAAAGGAAACACAACCTCTGGTAAATCCCGAAGGAAAGCACCACCTCTAGTGAATTAGAAGGAAACACAACCTCTAGTAAATCCCGAAGGAAAGTACCACCTCTAGTGAATCCCGAAGGAAACACAACCTTTGGTGGATCCCGAAGGCAACCATTACCTTTAGTGAATCCTGAAGGACACACAACCTCTGGTGAATCCCGAAGGAAAGCACCACCTCTAGTTAATCCCGAAGGACACATAACCTCTAGTGGGCATCTAACTAATCAGCGAGGTCACTATCATGATCTCACATCACAAGTATCACAACATGGTTCTATAACATACATATACATCTCATCATCATGGTTCTATAACATACATATACATCTCGTCATCCTAGTCCCAAAACATACATATACATCTCGTCATCCTAGTCCCATAACATACATATACATCTTATCATCCTCAAATCAAATAGAAACTCATAGAATAATAATATACTCAAATCATCCTAGCATTCAAATATCTCTATGCGCATCTAATCTTTTAAATCCTCATGTTAGCAAGACATACATAAACATCAAACCATCAAAAAATCCTCAGTAAATCATAACAACATTGCCTGGCACAAGGGCAATTCTAGTAGTAAGATTACTTACCTCGAATCGCAATTCTGAAAATTAATCCAAGCAATGAATCCTTTAACACTTCTGAAAGACCAGAATCCCTCCTATAACATAAGTTACAATGTTTAATTTAGCACCCCTGGCCTAAAAAAAATAAATCCAATGCTTTCAACTTATTCTTTGGGGTCTAATTGAATTTAAACAAATGACCAAAGGTCACCAAATTAAGCTTAACAAAGTTGTGGCTTGGTTCAAAGTCAGTTCCAAAGCTTGATGTATATGTCCGTGTCCAATATGAACATAAATAAAAACCAATATTTAATAACTAAATTTTCAAAAATTACCCTAAATACAAAAGGGCCAAAGGTACCAAAACTTACCAAAATCAAACCTTTGTAACATCGCACAACATGCTTTCAATCTTCAAACTCCGCTAAAACTCGAATCTATGACCCAAACATAATGAGTTTTATCAAAATTAACCCAAAATCAAATGGGTAATCAAGATCCATTCAAGAAAATTAATAAAACCCACCAAGATCTTACCCAAAACCAAACTTTCCGATAAAACCCACAAATCCGGCGAGCGAAGGTAGAAGTCCGACAACGGTAAAGAGCAGTTCGGCGGGGGAGATCTTCGACGATGATGGTGCATTGGGGGAGAACCCAGACTATTGGTGAATAGCTGCTACAACTGTAAGTTGTGGACATGCACTCCTTAACCTAGATGCGCAGTGCCGATGAGCAGACAACCGACGATAGTAGATCGCACGGCGCCTAAGCAGAACGCGACCGATGGGAGCTACTCTTGACGGTGACCTAGTTGTAGGCGGCAGTGAGAAAGAGAGAAAAAGAGTGTGGGTCAATTGAGGGAAGGATAAGAGGAAGAAGATGACCTCTTAGGGATTTGTGCGGCTCAAATGGCTTAAGTGACTTAATTGGCTTCACTTACTCATAATATAAAATAAACATATTTAATCCCTTTCCCTTTTCCTCTTCAAATTCCAAATCTTTTTGGAATTTCAGATCCAAATATCTTTACAAAATTCTAAAATAAAACCAAATCTCACAATTTTAATTCAATTTCCCAAATTAAATCAAAATTGAAACCATTTGACATAAATCTCAAATTTTTCCTAATCGAATTTGAAATTCCAAAATTCTTCTCGAATCAAATATTAAAATTGAATTATCTTCTCATAATAATTCAATTTAACCTCCAAGAATCCAAAATTCTCCTAAAATATTACAAAATAACTTAATTTAAATTATGAAGCAAAAAAATTGGGATGTCACACTACTAGTCCGAAATTCTGGTCATGAGGTACACACTTGAAATATAAATTCTCATGATAATCATTATGATCGATATCAAAACTATAATGGAAATGAGAATCGATCACGAAAGGCAAGACCATGGTGTGAACATTGTAAAAAACCGGGACATACCAAAGAAACCTATTGGGATATTTATGGCAAACCTCAAGATTGGAAGCCTAATAAAGGAACTGGTGATAGACGAGGTAAGGCATACCGAACAGGAACATCATCTATAGGTAATTCTACTGCTGAAAATAATGTATTTACTAAATAGAAGTTGGATCTCCTCTAAAAAATCTTTGGACAACCTCTGCTTCCACCAAAGATGTATGAAGGAAGCGTAGCATCCATTGCTCAATCAGATAATTCTTTTTGTGCCCTTAATGCAAATGCAAACTTCAATACTTGGATTGTTGACTCTGGAGCCTCAGATCATATGACAGGTGATGTCTTCCTTTTAACCAATTACTCTAATTGTAGTAATCAACCTAATGTGAGAATTGTTGATGGAACTTACTCTTAAATAGTAGGAACTGACAATGTTTATATTTTTAAAGATCTTATCTTAGAAAATGTGTTGTATGTTCCAAAACTTAAATGTAATTTGTTATCCATAAGCAAACTTACTTTACAAAAGGTTACACTATAATATTCAACTAAAAAAATGTATGTTTTAGGATTTGAATTCAAGGAAGATGATTGGCAATGCTAAAGAATCCTTGGGTCTCTACGTCTTAAATATTCCCAAGAATCAAACAAAGGAGTTAGGTGTTAACAAGCCTATTTTTGTTGCTTCCAAAAACATTTATGATGGTAGAATAATGTTGTGGCATAATCGTTTAGGCCCCAAAATTTATATATTTGAAACGTATGCTTCCATATATTTTTTGTAAAAGTTCTCAGGTTTTTCAATGTGAGTTGTGTGAATTGGCTAAGCAAACCCGATCATCTTTCCTGGTAAGTAACTACAAACCCTCTCAACCATTTTATATGATACAAGTGATGTATGGGGAGCTAGTAGAATTAAAAGCATGTCAGGAGCTAAATGGGTTTTTTTATTTATTGATGATCATACTAGACTCACTTGGGTGTTTTTAATGAAAGAAAAATTTGAGGTTACTATAATATTTAAAAATTTGTATGCCATGATACTTAATATCTTCAATACTAAAGTTCAAATTCTTCACTCTGATAATGTTAGGGACTACTTTAATATGTCTTTAGGAATTTTTTTAAAAGATAAGAGGAGAGCTTCTCCCCATCTAAGTACATGCCCAAATACTCCCTAGCAAAATGAGATTGCTGAAAGGAAAAATAGACACTGATTAAAAGTCTCTAGAGGCTTAATGATTTCCTCTAACACCCCCCATTATTTATTGAGAGAAGTTGTCCTCACTGCAACCTATCTCATTAATAGAATGCCATCACGAACTTTAGGTTTTAAAAGCCTCTTACAAAAACTTTAGGAGCACTATCCATAACAAGATTATTCTCTAAAACCCCCTCGAGAACATTTGGATGTACTACCTTTGTTCAAAACCATCAACCAAATAGGAGTAAACTAGATCCTAAGGAAATCATATGTATCTTCCTTGGTTATGACCCACCATCATTAAAGAAATTTTATACCACTATGGATGTATCCTTCTTTGAAAATCAACCATATTTTCCACAAGGTAAGAACACTGAAACTCCCTTTCTTGTTGAAATAGATGAAAATCCTAACATCAACTAGACGAAGCATATACTCCCTATGACTCACCCATCCTTGATGTCCTCGACCAGAACACTCATGAACATGAATATGGGAAAAAACCCATAGTCTATGCTAGAAGAAAAACAAACATTCTTGAACTTGAATCGGGTCCTAACCAAGAAACAACTGAGATACAAGAAAGTTTAGTTTCTAACTCTCAAATGCAAGAAGACAATGATCTTCCCATAGCATAATTCAAAGGGGTAAGATCATGTACGTAACACCCTATTCAAAACTACCTCTCGTATAAACTCCTTTAGGCTTACCAATATATAAATTCCTACTAACGTTCATGAAGATCTCAAGGACACCAATTGGAAGAAAGCTGTGTTTGAAGAAATAAATGCTTTGGAAAAGAAAAAAACATGGGAAATAATAGACCTACCCCTAGGAAAGAAAACTGTGAGATGCAAATGGATCTTCACCATTAAATACAAAGCCAATGGAGAAATAAACAGACTTAAAGCAAGGCTAGTTGCAAAAGGTTTTACACAATTCTATGGCATAGATTACCAAGAAACCTTCACCCCTGTAGCAAAACTAAACACTATTCGTGTCTTTTTTGTTGGGTTGTCTGTCCTAAAACTCGCAGTTTGTAGAGTTAAACATTTTCTATTATCAATAAAGATGTTATTTAACATTTCTTCAATAAAGTTGTTATTGAATTTGTAAATTGCACTTGTAAAGACTAAATCCAATAAACTAAGATCCATGACTAATATTGAATACTTGAATACTTGAACTTTATGTGGAGACATAAAAGTGGATCAAGTTAGAGTAAATAGTCAAAATGGTCTATAGTATACGAATAAGATTAGGTGCCTTATTCTGGTAACACTATCGGATGCGGTCCACTCTGTAGTTGTTACAATTTGTAAGATACTACAAACGAAGTGATCTTGATTCGTTCGTGTATTAATATGAGAAGTGGGGACGTCCTATGCAATGAGTTTTCATAAGATCGGACCAAGAAATAACGTTGTTTACTGTTTAAGACTGACTATTTCACTTTGATGACCTAGGTAACTCGATCTGAATCTTGAGCTAACTATGACCTCCTGTTTATTTGGAATTATCCTTTGATCTATATAGGTGAGAGTAGTTCAACATCACTGCTCAATAAGCCTCCCATTTTAGGGATAAGATCAGATAGATAACTGGGGACATAGTTCTGTAAAATGGAATTCACGCCTACCCAATTTAAGGGATAGGAGGAAGGTTATTCTCTTAAGTGCTAAATCTAGGTCTTGAACAAGGGGCCCCACCCTCTCATTTTCCAGAGAGGGATTTGGTTTAGTGATTGAATCAAAAACCAATTGTTCATTAGAGGATCAGTGGAGCTTAAGGAGCAAGACGTAATTTCGGGAGTAAAACAGTATTTGACCCAGCCGTTATTACAAACAACCTATGAAGGGTCGACTTATTGATTATGGTTAAATCAAGTGGACACAAATATTGTTGGGGATGATGCCCTAAAGTCTCTGTGTCCTGTGGTTGTAAACAGTTTATATGAACGCTTGTGATGTATAATATATGATATTTACTTCACTTCTTGATTTTACTCATTTGGATGTTTTATTTGCTTTATCACAAACCAATAAACTAAAATCTTTGGTTGTCTTTATGTAACTTAAGCATGTATGCGGTGACATACAAGTGGATCATGTCTTAAGTGATAACTAAAATGGTCTGTAGTATATGGATATAGAAGGGAAACCTTATCTGGCAACGCTACGGATGCGGCCCACTTTATGGAATAGTTACAACTGTTATGACTTATCACAGATGGTATGATCCTGATCATTCGTGTAGGGGACATGCGAGCGGGGGCGTCATATACAAAGAGTTTGTATAAGACCTGACCACGAAGTATTATCGTCTCGTTATATAACACCGTTCATGATAGAGACTTCACTTTACCAGGATGACCATAGGTAACATGACCTCAATCCTGAGTGAGTTGGGAGCTCCTGCCATTGGGGGCGGTCTTTTGATTTTCATGGGTGCGAGTGGCCAGGCCGCCAACTCAAACCTACCACTTTGGGGATTCGTCTGATTTGGGAGCTGGGAACTCAACTACACAAGATGGAATTCACTCATTCCCCGATGCAGGGGTAAGTAGATATATAGCTTCCTTAAGGGCTGATTCTAGGGCTTGAACGATGCGGCATCACACACCTTCTCATAGCCTGAGAGGTGTTCACACATGGTAGGACTATGTTGTATTGTTCGTTAGAGGGTCAGTCGTACTTAAGAAGTGAGATGTAACTACAGGGGAAGAACGATAAATTGGCCTAGCTGTACTTACGAGCATCTATGAAGGGTTATCATACTCATGATTGGTTATATCCGATGGACACAAAAATATATCTGTGGTAAAAAGAGTTCAGCTGTCAGTCTTTAGTGGAATGCCTGGCAGTTAACGGATGGTGGATCTCGTGGCTAAAGAGTTTCGTCAGCTATTCACGTGCCATTGGAGCTTCGAGTCATAGGTCTATAAGGTTCCCTTGGTAGCTTGGATAAAAATTGAGAATAAGTTTTTAGGTCTGTTTGAAATGTTCAAATTGACAAGAGGGAGTTCGATTATATATGATATAATTGAATTGGTTAATTATATATGATATGATTGATTAAAGGTATGAGATACATTAATTTGGAGGAAATTGGATATAAATATGATTTATATCAAGTAGAGGAAAAAACACTATGGTTGATATAAGATATCAAACTATAGGTTATGAATATAATAAGATTATATTTATTATTTTATTAATTGGACGGTTATGAGATAATTGGCCACTGTTTTCTCCGAATTCATGCGTTAGTGGGAAGTTCAATTCAACTTTAGTAACTAAAGAATAAAATGAAAATGGTTTTTGTTGGAGGAGAAATTTCAGACCAACCATGGACCGCCACGTCATTTGCTAAATTAATGACGAAATTCCGAAATCGTCAAATTTATGACCAATTAGAAGTTGACATGTGCCCCAAATTTAAGTTGAAAACAAATTTCGATGATGCCACGTGGTTTCATCATGACCGTTGAATTGGATAAAATTAACTTGGTCAAATTTAATATTATTATTATCTGGGTTAAAGTCTCTAAACCCAAAAATATGTTGAATTTGACTCAAATGTCAAATCAAACCCAAATCCAACTAATTAGGCCCAAGAGTCAGGCCCATGAGTCAACTAAGCCCAAGCCCATAAAGCCCACCTGAGAACTCTATAAATAGAGAAGTTCTCTTCATTTGTTGGGGGTAAACAATTCTATACTCCAGAAAGCTTATAAGAAATTCTCTACAATTAGAAGACTCCTTGACTCCTGAAGCTGACCACACCTGAAGGCTGAAGTCCTTCGAAGATATAAGCATTCTAAAGACTGAAGTCCTTTGAAGATGCAAGCATTTTGAAGACTGAAGTCCTTTGAAGATACAAGCATTTGAAAGACTGAAGTTCTTTGAAGATACAAGCAATTCTACATTCAGAGAGCCTGGAGAGAATTCATCAACAAGCAGAAGACTCCCAAGACTCCTGAAGGTGCACTCCTAGAAGACAGAAGACCTTTGAAGACACAACCATTCTTCCAAGACTTCTACTTCAAGAACGTTCAATGCTTTTCTTTTTCAAGTCAAGCACATCCACCCAACCGAGAGAGAATCAGAGGATCAAGTACTAGAGATTGAACCACATCGCATCAAAACAACATCCACATCCACATTAACTTTAGTTCAACTCCACGAAACAAGTTCCTCTGGAAGCCTCGTGCGAACACTAATCCTCCAAGAAGATCAACAAGCCCAAAGGCCGATCGTCTAAGAAGATCAACAAACCCAAAGGCCAATTGTCCAATAGGATCATCAAGCCCAAAGGCCAATCATTTAAGAAGATCAACAAGCCCAAAGGCCAATCATCCAAGAAGATCAACAAGCCCAAAGGCCGATCAACCAAGAAGATCAATAAGCCCAAAGGCCAATCGTTGAAGAAGATCAACCAACTTAAAGATTATAGTTTATTTTGAAAGTATCAAAATACTATGTATTAGAGATTGTACTCGCTTTCCAAAAAATTAATACAAATACAAAGTTCAAGTTCCACGAAATAAATTTCTCTTGAAATCTCGTTCGAACAAATTGGCACGCCCGGTGGGACGTCTCTACCTCTCATCTCTCTCTTGTCATCCAACTCAACAAATCTACAAATGGCACAAAAGAAAGCTCTATCCAAAGTTACCGTCGCAAGCAACACTTACATAAGCTCGTCATCACGAGGGAAATCTGGGACCAGCTGATGGAATCTTTTAAAGGCGGGATCGTCATCAGAGAAAATCCCTAATTCGAAAATTATGCTTCTACTACTGATCTATCAAAGAAAGAATCACATTTTGTTGTAGTGTCTATCATGATGACTGATGTAACGACTGAGTCGACCATGGCAAAGATGGAGATAAAGATAAATCTCCTTATGAAAGCGGTAGAAGAGCGAGATCATGAAATCGCTGCTTTAAGAGATGAAATACAGGCTCGAGAAACTGCTGAGTCGAGTCAATCTCCAACTACGAAAGCCAATGACAAAGGAAAGACTATCTTGCAGGAAGGCCAACCGCAACAATCTACCTCTGTCGCCACCCTATCAATTCAACAGTTGCAGGATATGATTGCAAACTCCATAAGGGCTCAGTACGGAAGACCATCATAGTCCTTCTTTATGTACTCCAAGCCGTACACCAAGAGAATCGACAAGCTGAGAATGCTAGCTGGGTATCAACCTCCAAAGTTCCAGCAGTTCAATGGAAAGGGCAATCGAAAACAACATGTTGCACACTTCATTGAAACCTATGAAAATGCAGGAACTAGAGGAGGCCAGCTAGTCAAGTAGTTCGTCCTTACCTTGAAAGGAAATGCTTTCGATTGGTATACTAATTTGGAGCCAGAAGTGATTGACAGTTGGGAACAGTTGGAAAGAGAGTTCCTCAACGCTTCTACAGCACAAAGCGCACCGTTAACATGATGGAGCTGACGAACACAAAACAACAGAAAAAAGAGTCGGTCATTGACTACATTAACTAATGGAGAGCTTTGAGTCTGGATTGCAAAGATAGACTCACTGAATTATTTGCAGTGGAGATGTGCATTCAGGGCATGCACTGGGAACTTCTCTACATCTTACAAGGGATAAAACCTCATACTTGTGAGGAGTTAGCAACACACGCTCATGATATGGAGCTGAGCATCGCCAACAGGGGAACTAAAGATTTCCTAGTCCCTGAAGGGAGAAAAATACAAGAATGAAGCCAAGGGCACTGAAAAGATCGTGGATAGTGCCACAAAAGAATCTATGGTCGTTCATGTGACCCCGCTGGAATTTTTCTCCAAAGGAAAACAAACAAAATTTGAAAGAAGGCACAATGTAGGCGAGAAGCGTCGTCCAAGTCTTAAAGAAAGACAGAAGAAGGTTTATCCATTCCCTGACTCTGATGTGGTAGATATGTTGGAGCAACTGTTAGAGAAGAAACTTATTCAGCTGTCGGAATGCAAGCGGCTGAAACAAACAGGAAAAGTAGATGATCCTAAGTACTGCAAGTATCATCGAGTCGTTATTACCTAGTGGAAAGGTGCTTCGTGCTGAAGGAACAAATTCTGAAGTTGGCTCGTGAAAAGAAGATTGAGCTAGATTGGATGAAGTAGCTCAAACAAATCATGCTACAGTAGCGGCGACTTCAAGTATTCCAACACTGTCTGTGTTCTATGCTCAAAGAAAAAGCCTAATCCAGTTTAGAGCCTTCGAGCCTATAGTTGTTCGGTTCCAGCAAGAGATTCAAACAACAAATTCCAAAAAGAAAGATGAGCTCGTTGAAGATGACAATGAAGGGTGGATAATTGTGACTCGTCGAAAAAGAAGACAACCAAACTCCACCCAAAAAGAGTCGCGTTCCTATCGAAGCTATAGAAGAAGGAACAAGGCTCATAAAAAGAAAGGCAAAAGGATGACACGGAAGCCTAAGCCTGCTAAGAAAGAAGACAAGGACTTCCCTCAATTTTGACGGACGGCAACTTTGGCAGAATATCTTCCAAGAAGCTTTCTCAATAATCGTCTAGAGAAAGTGTCAGAAGTTATTGCATATCACACTATCGACATAGTGGAAGTCGACAACAATCATATAATTGTTGAAGAAGTCAACGACTTAGAAGAAATGAAGCAAAGAACTTCTGTCTTCGATCGTATTAAGCCTTCAAGTGCTCAATCTTCAGTCTTTCAAAGATTGAGTATAGCCACGATAGGAGAAGAATACCAATGTCTAACAACTACTTCTACTCGAACTTCAACCTTTAAAAGGCTAAGTATATCCACATCAAAGAAAGATCGACCTTCAACATCTGCTTTTGATCGTCTCAAGAAAACAAGAGATCAACATAAAGGAAGGATGAAAATCTTGAAGGCAATGTCATTCCATGAAGAAAACAACAACAAAAAGATTCACAGTCATGTCCTTTCACGCATGAAGAGGAAATTTTCTATTGACAAGTACAGAAGGTTCCTTGATAGTGAAGCCAAAACTCATCATATTGACGAATCCTATAAATGAAGAGGATGATCAAAACCATGATGAAATAAGAGCTTCTGAAGTTTAAATGAAAAAGCTCCTCATCGCAAGAGCCTAAATTGCATGATGCTTCTGGCCCGCATGAGCTTAAAATTTGAATGTCTCCCCCCCCTCCCCCCCCCCCAAAAAAAAAAAAAAAAAATAATCTTTGTACGAACTACTTTACGATTCGATCCCTGTCATTATTAAAGGATACGTAGGCAACTTAGAGAAATTTAAGTTCAGTCGCGCATAAAAACATCTTTTTTAACTTCGTTTACTTGATCTTATCATTATGAAGGTACGTAGGCAGTGAAAGAAACTTCAAGTTCAGTCCAGCTAAAAAAAACTTGAACTATGTCATGATTTGATCCCTTTCTTTAAGGGTACAAAGGCAACTTAAAAGAAATTGAAGTTCAGTCCATCAGAAAGGGTTACCACAACCACCTAAATATGATACTACAAGATATGTTGATCATTCTCGTAAAAGATGACACTCCAGATCGAAGATGTTCATCCCTATTGGGCAACACAACGAATTGAGAAGGTTCATCCCTCGTAAGTAGCTAGCATAGTAAATAAAGGCACACACTTGGAATGCACTTCGCTTCCTCTTCGAAATCAAACTTGGATGCTCTTTCCATCTTCAAGTTCAGGTATTTCAAACGATTTTTCATCTTCATGCTCAAGTCTGGAGGCTTTGGTAATGCCATCTTCAATGCTCAAAGTCGTGAAGTCAAGCTCAATGCGAAAATTCATTGATCCTTTGTCAAACTCAAATGCGGAGGATTCGCCGATGCTTCAAGCTCAAGTGCGAAGGATTCGTCGATGCTCTGTAAGCTAAAATGCAGAGGATTCATCGATTTATTTCAAACCCAAATACAGAGGATTCATCGATTCTTCAAGCTCAAATGCGGAGGATTCATTGATATTTCAAACCAAATGTAGAGGATTCACCGAGTCTTAAGCTCAAGTGCAAGGGATTCGCCGATGCTTCTTCAAACTCAATACGGAGGATTTGTCGATGCTTTGTCAAAATTCAAATATTGAAGGTCTCGTCGATGCTTCTCCATCTTCAAGTTCAAGAGCTCCATCGATGCTGCTCCATTTTAAAGTTCCAAGATCGGCATGCATGGCCCCACTTCCCATCTTCAAGTTCAAGATCGGGGTGCATGGCTTTGTTTCCATCTTCAAGTTTAAGATTGGCGTGCATGACTTCCACTTCCATCTTCATGTTCAAGGTCGGTGTGCAGGGCTCCACCATCTTTAAGTTCCGGTCGGTGTGCAATGGCTCTCCATTTCAAGTTTAAGGTCGAGGTGCACGGCTTCGCTCCATCTTCAAGTTTATGGTCGGTATGCATGGGTCGCTTTGCCTCAAAAGTCTGGCGTGGCTCGCCTTGTCTCCAAATTTTGGGTGGCTTGCTTTGTCTCCAAATTCTGCATGGCTCGCTTCGTCTCAAAATTCTGGCGTGGCTGCTTCGTCTTCCAAAGTCTGGCATGGCTCACTTCGTCTTCCAAAAGTTTGGCGTTGTTTTTGCTTCGTCTCCAAAGTCTGGCGTGGCTCGCTTCTTCTCCAAATTATGGCGTGGCTCCCTTCGTCTCAAATATAGTGTGGGCTTTGCTTCGTCTCCAAAGTCTAGCATGGCTGTGAGACCGCATTCATCTTCACAAGTCAAGCGCAACTGCGCTTCATCTTTTCATAAGTCAAGGGTGACTTCGCTTTCATCTTAGAATGATGGTGCGACTTCGCTTCATTCTCCAAAATGAACGTGTGACTGTCCCCCACATAGGAGCAATGTTCTAGCAGGAGAAATCGTTGTTGCGAGCTGGAGGAAAGGGGGGGGAGGATGACGACCACCCCTGCAGGCTACACAATCACCCAATGAGTCGTGTCTATCAGGAGTTAGGATCATTGTGGCGAGCTAACGACCACCCTGCAAGTTACACAGTCACCTACATAGGGGTTATCTAGAGGAGTCAGGTCTGGCGGATCACCCCTGCGGGCTACACAGTCACCCACATAGGGGTTGTGTCTAGTAGGAGTCAAATTGTTGTTGGCAGAGCTGACGACCACCCCTGCAGGCTACATAGTCGCCCATATAAGGGCTATGTCTAGTAGGAGTCAGATTGTGTTGGCGGATCACCCCTGCAGGCTACACATTCGCCCATATAGGGGTTGTGTCTAGTAAGAGTCAAATCATTGCTGGCGGAGTTGACGACCACCCCTGCAGGCTACACATTCGCCCATATAGGGGCCTTGTCCTCAAGCTGACAATCGCACATCGAATGATATGAAGAAGTAGGGGAAATAAAAAAGCGCAGGTCGCTGATAGTTCTAACTCCCGTAAAAAAAAAGGGCAAAGGGGCAAGTTAGTAAAAAAAAATATATAATATAATAAAAGAAAAAAAAGAAAAAAATGGAAAAGAAAAGGAAAGAAAAGAAAAATAAAAGAAAAAAATGAAATTTTGTAAAAAAAAAAAAAGAAAAAAAGAAGAAAAAAAGAAAAAAAAGAGAGGAAGAAAGGGGAAGTTTTTTTTTTTTTCTCTACCTTTGACTGCCTGGATGAAAATACAATAAGTTTTGAGCCCTATTTATAAGAACTCACTGAATCTAGAATCCAATCAGAAAATCTTAAATTTTATTAAATCTAGATTTTATTGGTTAAAAAAAATCTTTTTTTAACCACCCAAATCTTATCTTTGATGATTTTTTTTTTCGTCCCTCATTTTTTTAAACTTTTGGCCATGCACCGAACCTTTTTATTAATCGAATTTTAGCCTAAATTAAATTAAATTGGGGATGAAACTTATTTCTTTATTTTTAAATTTGAGATTCTTGAGTTTATCCAAAATCAAATTGAGTGGGGACAAAACTCATTTTTTTTCTTTTCGGAAATTTGGCCATATTCCAAATTTCTTTCTTAAAAACCAAAATTTTAAGTTTTCATCTCCAAAATAAATTAAATTGGGGTGAAACTTTAACTTCTATTTTTAACTCAAAAAATTGTTGAGTTTTATCCCTAAAATCAATTGGGGCAAAGCTCAAAGTTTTCTTATAAATTTGGCCATATTCCAAATTTCTTTCTTAAAACCAAAATCTTAAAGTTTTCATCTCCAAATTAAATTAAATTAGGGATGAAACTTGAATTTCATTTTAAATTCAAAATTTTTAAGTTTCATCTCTAAGTCAAATTAATTTGGGATGAAACCTGAATTTTCTTTTTTGTTAAAAAAAGAAAAAGAAAAAGAAAAAAGAAAATTTGAGAATTCCTACGTTTTATCTCTCTAAATTTTAGTTAAACTCGTCACTAAACTCACGGTTTAATTAAATTGGGATTATCAAAGTCAAGACCGAATTACTTGCATCTCAATGTCGTCTTTATCTTTTTCGAGATTCATCCACCCACATTTTTGCACTAATCTCGAAAAAGGGGCATATGTTGGAGGATAACTTTCGGACCAACCACGAACCGCCACGTCATTTGCTAAATTAAGGAAGGACTTCCGAAATCGTCAAATTTGTGACCAATTAGGAGTTGACATGTGCCCCAAATTGAAGTTGAAGAAATATTTCAATGAAGCCACGTGGTTTCATCATGACTGTTGAATTGGATAAAATTAACTTGGTCCAATTTAATATTATTATTATTTGGGTTAAAGTCTCTAAACCCAAAAATATGTTGAATTTGACTCAAATGTCAAATCAAACCCAATTCCTATACGATAGCGTCAGCTTACTAAACGATAGCACACCCGTGCCAGCACTTTCCTAAACGATCGCGTACCGTTTACTAAACGATTGCTTGGCGCCTGAGCTGATCTAAATGATCGTATAGACGATCGTAGCTTTTACTACACGATCCTGTACCGCACATTAAACAATCAAGCACCCGACTATACGATAGCCTTTCCATTCTCCCACTTGCTTGATCCTTTGTACACGACAACCTTTCCTCCCCACCTCTACCAAATCCAAACAAAACCCACCCTTTGGATTCTCACTTTGAGAATACTGAGTGCTTCGAGTGGTGGTGTCGTCGTCGTTGCCTGTTTGTGCGAAGCTGTTCGTGTAGATGACCGAGGTGTTGCTGGACGATTACTTGTTGGACTAGCGAGAGGAGAGGAGTTCGTTCACGGAGAGAGCGAGATTTCAAGTGAAGAAAAGTCTTCAACTTGTATGTTCTCTCGGTCTCTTGTTTTTATTCTTTAAGCATGCCAGTAATTTAGCATTGTTAATGCATATCTGTTTGTTTGAATGTATATGTGGAAATTCTGTCACAATGAATTGGAAAGATTAATTCGGTCCAAAAGTTTTAGCCAATTAATCTCAAATCGTTGGAGCTCATGATCTATAGGTCCATAAGGTCTATCTACTAGCTCGTAAAACATGAACACCTTGAATTAATAAATTAAATGAATCTGTTCAAATTGAATATCAATTTGAAATGTTCAAATTGAATTTAGGGTTTGAATTTGAATAATACAAATTCAAATTAGGGTTTGTATAATTTATTTGATATAATTAATTAACGTTCAATTTATTGAAACTAAACGAAATTGGAGAGTTTATAATATTTTAATATTGATTTAAATATTAATTACATGAATAGGATTCATATTTAAATTAGGTATGTGATTAATTTAATGTTTGATATTAAATTATTATTTATTTAATTAAATGTATTTAATTAATTAAAAATAAAATTAATTTTCAATTTCAATTCAATTTGGGAAATTGGATTTTGAATTTTTTGAATTTAAACTAGAAATTATAAATTAAAATGAAAAGTGGAAATCTCCAGCTTTCACCAAGTGAGAGGTGTTTCCAATTAAATTCACCACCTAGCCCACTTCAACATCAACTTGTATCTGGCATCAACAATGTTCAGATGTGCTTGCATGAATAGAGTTGATAAAAACTCTTCAATTTCAAAGGATTAACATGATTTTGAATGACATAAAATTGGTTTCCTACTGTGTTCTTCATCTTTTCTCAAAACCTTCCAAACTTCATCACCAAATTCACTCCATTTGTGAGTCCCACCACTCAAATTCATGGATGAGAATAGTAAAGAAGATCTCTTGGTGGTTGACTGAAGATTTGGAGTTGATGATTCATGAGGAGCAGCGTGCATTAGAGGATCTTCAAAGTTATGTGTTGAAACCTTCTTAATTACTTATGACCATGCTCATTTTTTATGTAAAAAATTAAGGAATTAGAATGCTTAATGATCTTGTTTTCTTCTGCTCCTTGTTTATGTATTCCAACACTCTTCTCTTTAACCGTGAATAATGATTGGGTATTTAACCGATTAGACATAAAATATGCCTTCCTAAATGGAGATTTAGAAGAAGATGTCTACATGGATATACCTACCGGTATGGAATCAACAAAAACCACCAATAAAGTGTTAAACTAAAAAAATCCCTTTATGGTCTAAAACAATCCCCATGAGCCTCGTTTGATAAGTTTTCAAAGGTCGTTAAAACCAAAGGATACTTACAATGTCAATTCGACCACACTTTTTATCAAACACTCATGCAAAGGAAAAATCGCTATTATTATCGACATTATTCTCACAGGAGACAATGAAGAAGAAATAAGAGATCTAAAATCACTATTGGCTAAAGAAATTGAAGTAAATGATTTGGGTAACCTAAAATACTTCTTAGGAATAGAAGTGGCATGCTCCAAGAAAGGTTTGTGTATCTCTCAAAGAAAATATGTCATCGATCTTCTAAAGGAGACAGGTATGCTCGGAGTAAGCACTCAAATACTCCTATTGATCCTAACTACTCCTCAGGAAAAGAAAATACATTGGTCAATAAGGAATAATATCAAAGGCTTGTTAGGAAATTGATTTACTTAATTCACACTAGAATGATATTAGTTTTATAGTTAGCTTTGTAAACCAATTTATGAATAATCTGACTGAAGAAAATATGTAGGCTGTTTATAGAATCCTTAGATACTTAAAAGGAACTCCAGAAGAAGGACTATACTTCAAGAAATCCTAGAAAATAAATGTCGAAATCTTCACAGATGCAGATTGAGCAAGCTCAAAAGTTGATAGAAGGTCACTTACTGAATATTGCACCTTTATATGGGGAAATCTAGTCACCCGACGAAGTAAAAAACAATCAGTTGTATCTAGAAGTAGGGCTGAAGTAGAATTAAGGGCCCTAGATCAAGGCATATGTGAAGAAATATGGCTCAAGAGGATCTTATCAGAATTGAGACTTACCACTGAATGAACCAATGAAGGTCCATTGTGACAACCAAGCAGCTATAAGCATTACCAAAGACCCCATCCATCATGATCGCATAAAACATGTGGATATTGATCGACACTTTATCAAAGAGAAAATTGAAAACAAAAGCATCGAAAATTGAAAGAAAAAAATAGCATCTCTCTTAACTACATACCTACCAAGATGCAAATATTAGTTTTTCCTTGTCTATTATTTCCTTGTTTGTAAATAAATTTCCCTAATTTTGCTTATTACCATTACTCATTTTTTCTTGCATGTATTTTCTCTCCTGTTTAAATTGAGGATTGTAACTCTGTAGAAATGGAAGAAAAAATAAACTTATCTTCACTAAAAAAAAAAAAGAAAAAAAAATTAGGACATACAAATACGTGCCAAGTAAAATCTCCCACTTGCCCTATGTAGGGATCGAATCTTGCACCGGAAGCGTCTCGCGTTAGATCGCATTGCATCCGATAATTCGATTTTACATCGTTATGCTAAATAGAATAAATAAACATGTAAATTAGCATGCTTCTAGGGAAATCGGTTAGAATGGTTCCTACCTTTGTAGATTTCCTAGCACCACGAACAAGCCTTTCCAAGGTTCCAACGAACGAATCTCCAAACAGTCTCGATCACAAACAACTCATTGAACGATATCAAACACTACCACAAGAGAAACCTCATTATTCTCTGGGATTCCAATAGAGAGATAGGTGGTATCAACTATTGGGAGAGGGAGAGGAAAATAGGGTTTTCGGAGAATTTGGAGGATTTTTTACTTAGAGAAAATTCTGCACAATAACACTAGAGAATTGTGAATTGTCAAAGTTTCTCTACAACCAAAGTTGTGTAGGAATGTCTATTTGTAAAGGGTCATAGGGAGACCTTTATATAGGGAAGGGTCAAAGATCTTTTCTGATATATTTTTGTTTTCCTAATATATATTTTTGTTTTCTATAAATATTTATTTTCCTTTTTTGTAATTAATTAAATAACACTTATTTAATTAATTAGCTCATTTAATTAAATAACACTTATTTAATTAATTAGCTCAATTAAATAACACTTATTTAATTTACACAATTAAATAACATTTATTTAATTTGCACAATTAAATATCACTTATTTAATCTGCACAATTAAATAACACTTATTTAATCTGCACAATTAAATAACACTTATTTAATTTTAATTTTCACAATAATTAAATAATTATTTATACGTTAGTCCCAATTTAATGTATATATTTAATTATCATATATATCGCATGTATATGTTCAATACCTCTCTATTAATTAATTCTTTATGAATCTAATTCACTTGAATTAATTAATTTGAATCTTATGCAAATATTACTTTTCAATTGAATTATAGATAATATCTATAATTAATTATATATTAATCACAATAATATATAGTTTCCTCAAATTAATTTGAACAATTCAAATTATCCATTTTAAGTACCCTCTAGTGAGCTAACGAGGGAACCTGGTGGACTTGTAGATCAGAAGCTTCAATGATATGAGATTAATTGATCAAACTCTTTAACCACGTTAATCAATATTCGTTAACTGTGGGTACACTTCACTAAAGACCCACAACTGCAGTCTTCTCACTACAGATATATTTCCGTGTCCATGGATATTGACCAATAACAACGAGTTAATCCTTCACGAGTGTTCGTAACTCCAACTGGATCAAATTGCTGTTTTACCCTTGGGTTACCTTTGGCTCCTTAAGTACTAGTGTTCCTCTAATAAACGACCTATTTATGGTCCAACCAATAAACAGAAACCTCTATCAGGCCAATGAGAGGGTAGGGCTCTTTGTTCAAGTCCCGGAGACACCATTTAAGGAAACACTTATCTACTTACCCTCAAGGAAGGAAAGGAGTGAATTCCAACTTGTATAATTATATTCTCAGCTCCTCACTCAGTCTTCTACCCAAAATGGTAGACTTATTGGGTCGACGATCTGACCACCTCACCCATGTAAATCAAAGGACAATCCCTCATGAACAGGAGTTCATAATATACTCAGGATTGAGACTAAGTCGCCTAGGTAATCTTATTGAAATAGGAACCAAACTAGTCAACAATGTTACATCTAGTGGTTACTATTTTGCGGTCCAGTCTTATGCAAACTTTTTATATAGGATAACCCCACTCGCATGTCACCTACATGAACGCGTTGGATCATTACGTTTGTATCGAATATAAAATGGGTCGTATCCATAGTGTTATCAGGATAAGGTACCCAGCCTTATTCCTATACTATATACCCTTTAGGCTAAATCTTGAACATTGATCCCTGTATGTCTCCACATACAGTTCAAGACTCATAAGGCAACCTTGGATGTTAATTTATTGGATTAGAGTTATTAAGACAAATTAGACAATAAGACAAACAATAACATTTATTGATTGAACATCTATAACTCTTTATTGATGACGGTCAATTAATAACATTTACTATCTAAGAGTTTTAGGACATAAAACCCAACAAACTCCCACTTGAACTAAAACTCTAGTTAGTGGGTTGTACACAATTAAAGGCGGGATTATTGTAAATAAATACAATAAACTAGGGCATCTATATACCCATTACATTTCTCCCACTTACTCTAGATTATCCAATGTACATGTCTCGTAGACCTAGACTGTCTAGACGACCCATATACACTTTAGCCGAGAGGACCTTCGTAAATAAATCAGTAGTGGCTACTGCCCCACTGTTGTCACAGTATTAGGGGATGGGCAAATCACTTAGGAACTTTCTTAGCCAAACTTCTTCCTTTTTTGCTTCACAAGCAGACACATAATCATATTCCCTAATATAATTTGCAATGCATCATTGCTTGGTGCTACACCACACTACAACTTCCTAGTTTAGGGTATACATTGATCCTGACGTGGATTTCCCAGAATCCTTGTTAGTTTGGAAATTAGAGTCGGTGTATCCTGTAAGGATCAAATCCTTAGCTCCATACACTAGCTTGTAGTCCCTCGTTCTTCTAAGATACTTAAGAATGTTATTAACTGTTGTCCAGTGGTCTTACCTTGGATTGGGTTGGTACCTACTAACAATTCCCACTACATAACAAATGTCTAGACTAGTGCAAAGTATATAGGGAATATATCCTCAACTTCTTGAGGTGTTTAAGGACACTTTTCCTTAGAGTCAGTAAGGTACCCTACATCATTCCCTAATGAGTAGGATATTGTCCATATAAAGTATTTAAAAAGCTATTTTGTCTTTGATGATTTTCTTATAGATACAAAATTCATCAACATTCTGATCAAAAGATTTGATCGCTGTATCAAATCTAATGTTCCAGGATCTGAATAGTTGTTTCAACCCATAAATGGATAAATTCAGTTTGCAAACTTTTTGATCTTGACCTTGGGCTACAAACCCCTCGGGTTGAGACATGAAGATATTCTTCTCAAGATTGTCATTCAGAAAAGCAGTATTGACATCCTTTTGTCATACCTCATATTCATTATATCTGGCAAAGGACAAGAGAATTTTTTTACACTTAAACATAGCAACAGGGAAAAAAATTTCCTCATAGTCAACCCCTTCCCTTTGGGTGTAACCCAACTGCAAGTCTAACTTTGAAGGTCTGTACCTTTCCAACTACATCTCTTTTTTCTTTTATAGATCCATTTACACCCTACGGGTTTGACCCCTTCAGGTAAATCTACAAGCTCTCATACTACATTGGAGTACATGGACTTTATTTCAAGGTCCATGGCTTTGACCATTGGTCCTTGCCTACATCATTCATTGCTTATTTATAGGACAATTAATCCTCAATACCATCATCTAGTATGACAACCCTAAGTAACAGCCAGGTTGTATCACAACCCTCCCAATGCGTCGAGGCACTTTCAATGATTGAGAAGGAAGAGACTGACCTGAAGTGCTATCTCCTTTATTAACTCTTTACGCAGGACCAGCTTCATCAACAACCCTTGTGATTCTTCATTAGCTTCATTTAATACTACTTTGCTACAAGGTTTATGATCTCTTATGTGGTATTCCTCTAAAAGATGTAGCATTTATCGATACAAACACTTTATTTTTCTTGAGGATCAAAGAAATACCACCTCTCGTTTCCTTAGGGTAAAGGTGTTTTAGAAATACTCGTCGAGGAAACATTGTTCAAGATGTGAACTGTAGTCTCCATTGCATACCCCCAAAACGAGTAAGGCAATTGGGCATACCTCATCATAGAACGAACCATATCTAATAAAGTTCTATTTCTCCTTTCTGATACACCGTTCTGCTGAGGTGTATCAGATGCTGAAAGTTGGGATTGAATTCCACGTTCTATCAATAGTCCTGGAATTCTTAATCCATATAGTCTCCACCTCGATCAGATCAAAATGTTTTAATTGTTTTACCTACTAGGTTTTCAACTTCAGCCTTGTACTCTTTGAACATTTCAAAGAGTTCAGACTTATGTTCCATTAGGTATAAGTAACCATGCCTCAAATCTAATCATATATATAAGAGATGAAATATTTGTACCCTCCTATAGCCTTTACATCCATCGGACCAAAAAGATCTGAATGTATGAGCACTAAGGGCTCTTTGACTCTATAATCTTTTCCAGTAAAAGGTCATTTGGTCATTTTTCTAGGTTACTTGGAGAAATTCTACGCCTTTTAGTTTGAGTAATAATAGTTTTAAATATCTCATGATTTTAAAAGTGATTTTGATTAAGTTAGTCTTAACAAAAATAAGTTGTCTTTTAGTTTAGTTGAACAAATAATCACACCATTTTTCAAAATGAACACTTCATTTGAATTAAAAAATACAGAGTATGATTGTTCAATCAAACAGGAAATACAAACAAGGTTGCTCTTCATCTTGGGAACAATGTGTAAGTTTTCTATAGACAAAAATCTATTTTTTTTTAGAGAACTTAGCAGCTCCCACTGCACGAGCTTAAATGACGTCTCTCATTCCAAACTTGAGCATCATTTCACCCTCTTTTAGCTGCTGAAAGGAACTAAATCCCTATAAAGAAGAGCAAACATGATTAGTGGCTCCTGAATAAGGTATCCATACATCATGGTCATTTGCCACTAAACTAATTTCCAGGACTACCAAATCATATTTACCTTCATTCTCTTTCTTCTTCTCAACAAGGTAATTGGGGCAATTGCTTAAACAATGACCATCCACTTTATAATAGAAGCATTTGCCCTTGTCAGCCTTAGCTTTACCCTTGCCTTTGCCAGCAACAGGAGCCTTCCCCTTCCATCATTTTTTCTAGATCTTCTTAGTACCAGAAGTTGAAAAAACAGACTTAGTTCCAGAGGATGAACCCTCATAGAACCTTTTGGAATGGGCAACATTTGCTTCTTCTTCTACTGGTCCCTTATCTTTCATAAGAGACTTAAAAGTTTGTAATTCATTTAGAAGAGAAGTCAGTGTGTATTGTATTTTGTTCATAACCACATTACTGCAGAATTGAAAAAGCTCTTCGGAAGAGATTCCAAAATAAAGGACACCTGACTCTGCTCGTTTAAGACCACACCATTCATTTCAGCAGCATTAAAGTGGACCATAAAGTCAAGAACATGTTAACCGTGAGGGCCTTTGAAAACAGATTAGAAACATTGCGCTCTAAAGCGATCTTTGTGACAATCACGTCTTCGATGTACAATTTCTTGAATCAAGTGATATTTGTGCTCAATGTGCTTTCCACGCTTGTGGCTTCTAGGCTCCCTAGAATTAGCCACAACATCACTATTATCATAATAAAGAGTGATCGACTTTGACATATCTGGAACAACTTCCAGATCAGTCAAGAATTTCTTGAGCCAAATAGCCTTCTTGGCAGCTTCACAAGCCGTTACATATTCTACCTCCATGGTGGAGTCAGCGATGCATCTTTGCTTGATGCTTCTTCAGACTACAACTCCTCTATTAAAAGTGAACACTGATCCTAAAGTGGATTTCGTAGAATTCTTATTAGTCTAAAAATCAGAGTCAGTGTATCTTGTAAGGATCAAATCCTTAGACCTATATAAAAGTATGTAGTCTCTCATTCTCCTAAGATTCTTGAGGATGGTTTTAATGGTAGTCCTGCGATCTAATCCTAGTTTAGACTAATATCTAATAACTATCCCCACTACATAGCAAATGTCAGGCCTTTTAACCGAATTAATCAACATTCGTTAACTACTGGGTCACTCCATTAAAGCCCAATAGCTATACTCTCCTCACCGTAGATATATTTTTGTCCACTTGATTTAACAATGATTAGTAAGTCTATTATTTACAGGTTATTCGTTTACAACTGCAACTGGGTCAAAATTACTGTTTTACCCCTGTAATACATCTTGCTTCTCAAGTCTTAATTGATCCACTAATGAACAATTGGTTTATGGTCCTACCAATAAACCTAGTCCCTCTCAGTCATAGAGAGGGCCCTATTCAAGACTAGGAGTTAGTACTTAAAGGAACAACCTATCTACTATTCTTGAAAGCAGGTAGAAGTGAATTCCATCTTGTAGGACTATGTCCCCAGCTATCTACACGATCTTACCCTTAAAATAGGAGGCTTATTGAGCGACAATGTCGAACTACTCTCACCCACGCGGATTAAATGATGATTTCGAATAAACAGAATTTCATAAATAGCTCGAGATTGAGATCAAGTTACCTTTAGTCATCTAGTTGAAATAGTAAGTTTTAACAGTAAACTTCGTTATAAAGAAAAGTGACTATTTCGTGGTCGAGTCTTATGCAAACATCTTCCACATAGGATGCCTGCACTCGCATGTCTCTACATGGACGATTTTGGGATCACATTGTTTGTATCATATACAAAGTGGGTCGCATCTATAGTGTCCCCAGGATAAGGTATCCAACCTTATCCTTATACTTATAGATTGTTTAGGCTATATACTCAAACTTGATCCACTATTATGTCTCTACATAAAATTTAAGTATTCATGCTATAACAAGGAACTCATCAGTTTATTGGAGTTAGGCTGTTACAAGTGCAATTTACATGTTCAATAACAACTTTATTAAATAAACCTTAATAACAACTTTATTGCAAATCAAATATGTTTAAAGATTACATAATGTGAGTTTTAGGATATATAAGCTAACACTTAGGACACTATTCCTTAGAGAAAGCAACTTCATTGGCACCCTTTTTCCTGTTGTAGATCATTTACAACCTAAAGATTTTACCTTATCAGGTTAATCTACAAGATCCCATATTGAATTAAAGTACAAAGACTCCATTTCGAGATCCATGGCTTTGACCCATTCATCATTTTCTACATCCTCCATTGCCTGTTTATAGGACAATTGATCCTCAACGTCACCATAAGATATGCTGGTTAGGGCTTTTGCTAAACCCATATAATGAATAGGCGGGTTCGCAACCTTCTCATTACATTGAGGTTCCCTCAACGGTTGAGGTGGATGTAACCTACTAGATGAACCAACATAAAAAACTCTTGTTGATGTACTTGGCTCTTCAACAACTCTTGTTGAAGGTTCATTAGTTTCGCTAGAAATCTCATTTAATACTATCTTACTGCGTAGTTTGTGCCCCCATTATGTGGTCATTTTATAGAAATGTAGTGTTTGTCGACATAAACACTTTATTATCTTTAGGATCGTAGAAGTAACCACTTCTCGATCCTTTGGGGTAACCTACAAATAACCACAATTTTGAACGAGGTTCCAATTTCTTAGGATTAGTCTCAAGCACGTGTGCTAGGCAACCTAAAATCCTGAAATAGTGTAAACTACCTTTACGACCATTCTATAATTCTAAAAGTGTTTCAAGAACTCTCTTGGAAGAAACACAGTTCAAATGGCATAAACTACATTGAAGTGGACCATCAGGTCAAGAACATAGTAGCCATGAGCGCCTTTGTAAATAAATTAGCAATATTATGCTCCAAGAAATCTTCGTGATGATCATGTACCCTCGATGTAAAATCTCCTGAATTAGGTGGTATTTTTGCTAAATGTTCTTTCCATGCTTGTGGCTTCTAGGCTGCCTAGAATTAGCCACAATATCACAATTATCACAACAAAGAGTGATCGACTTTGACACGTTTGGAACAACTTCCAAATCAGTTAAGAATTTCCTTAGCCAAATAGCCTCATTGGCAGCTTCACAAGCCGCTACATATTTTGCCTCTATGGTGGAGTTAGTGATGCACCCCTGCTTGGTGCTTCTTCATACTACAGCTCCTTCATTAAGAGTGAACACTGATCCTGAAGTGGATTTCCTAGAATTTCTATTAGTCTGAAAATCAAAGTCAGTGTATCTTGTAAGGATCAAATTCTTAGACCCATACACAAGTATGTAGTCCCTCGTTCTCCTTAGTTACTTGAAAATGGTTTTAATGGCAGTCCTACGATCTAATTCTATATTAGACCGATATCTACTAACTATACCCACTGCATAGCATATGTCAGGTCTTTTAACCAAATTAATCAACATTTTTTAACTACTGGGTCACTCTACTAAAGGTCAGTAGCTGCACTCTCCTCACCATAAGTATATTTTTGTCTACTTGATTTAACAATCATCAGTAAGTATATTCTTCATAGGTTGTTCGTATTTACAGCTGGGTCAAAATTACCGTTTGCCCCCTATAATACATCTTGCTTCTTAAGTCTTCATTGATCTACTAATGAATAATTGGTTTATGGTCCTACCAATAAACCGAGTCCCTCTCAGTCATAGAGAGGGCGGGATCCCTTGTTCAAGATTAGGAGTTAGTACTTCAGGGAACAACCTATCTACTATCTCTGAAAGCAGGTAGGAGTGAATTCCATCTTGCAGGACTATGTCCCCAGCTATCTACACGATCGTACCCCTAAAATGAGATGCTTATTGAACAGTGATGTCGAGTCACTCTCACCCATGCAGATTAAAGAATAATCCAGAATAAACAGGAGTTCATAATTAGCTCAGGATTGAGATCAAGTTACCTTTAGTCATTAGGTTGAAATAGTAAGTTTTAACAGTAAACGTCGTTATAAAGAAAAATGACTATTTCATGGTCTAGTCTTATGCAAACATCTTTCACATAGGATGCCCCCACTTACATGTCTCTATATGAACGATTTTGGGATCACATCGTTTGTATCATATACATAGCGGGTCGCACCTATAGTGTCTCCAGGATAAGATATCCAACCTTATCCTTATACTTATAGACTATTTAGGGTATATACTCAAACTTGATCTACTATTATGTCTCTACATAAAATTTAAGTATTCACGCTATAACCAGGGATTTGTTAGTTTATTGGTTTTAGGCCATTACAAGTGCAATTTCCATGCTCAATAACAACTTTATTAAATAAACTTTAATAACAACTTTATTGCAAATAGAATATGTTTAAAGATTACAAACTGCGAGTTTTAGGACACATAATCCAACATTTAGGACACTATTCATTAGACAAAGCAACTCCATTTGCACCTCTTTTCCTCTTGTAGATATATTTACAACCTAAAGGTTTTACCCTGTCAGGTTGATCTACAAGATCCTAGACTAAATCGAAGTACATAGACTTCATTTCTAGATCCATGGCTTTGACCCATTCATCTTTGTCTACATCCTCCATTTTCTGTTTATAGGATAATGGATCCTTAACGTCGCCATCAGATATAATGGTTAGGGTTTATGTTAAACCTATATAATGAATAGGCAGGTTCGCAACCTTCCCATTACGTCAACAACTATTGTTGAAGGTTCATTAGTTTCGCTGGAAAGCTCATTTAATACTATCTTACTGTGTGGTTTGTGCTCCCATTATATAGTCATCTTCTAGAAATGTAGTGTTTGTCGACACAAACACTTTAGTATCTTTAGGATCGTAGAAGTAACCACTTCTTGATCCTTTGAGGAAACCTACAAATAGGCACAATTTTGAACGAGGTTCCAATTTCTTAGGATTAGTCTCAAACACGTGTGCCGGGCAACCCCAAATCTTGAAATAGTGTAAACTACCTTTACGTCCATTCTATAATTCTAAAAGTGTTTCAAGAACGCTCTTGGAAGAAACACAGTTCAAAGTATAGGCTACAATTTGTATTGAATAACCCAAAATCAATTAGGTAAGTGAGTGTAACTCATCATAGACCGAACCATGTCCAACAAGGTTCAATTTCTCCTTTCTGATACACCATTCTTCTGAGGTGTATCAGATGCTGAGAGTAGGATATAATTTCATGTTCTTTTAAATAGTCTTGGAATTTAAAATCCATATACTCTTTACCTTGTTCAAATTGAAGTGTTTTAATTGTTTTACCTAATGTATTTTCAACTTCATCCTCATACTCAGCTTCAGACTTATGTTGCATTCAGTAAACATACCCATACCTTGAATAATCATCAGCGAATGCGATGAAATATTTAAACCCTCCTCTTGCCTTAACATTCAATAGAACCATAGAAGGCAAATACACAAGTTCTAAGAATTCTTTGGCTTTGTGACATTTTCCAGTAAAAGGTCTTTTAGTCATTTTGCTTTCAAGGCATGATCACATACTAGTAGAGAATTTTCTTCTAACTCACTTAGAAATCCATTCTTAACCAACCTCTCAATCCTATTGAGATTTATGTAACCTAGTCTTAGGTGCCAAAGTTGGACATTTTCTTTAGGAGAAATTTTTAGTCTTTTGTTTTGAGTTACAATAATTCTGAATAGTTCAGTATTACAGAGGGTCTTAGATGCTAATGACCTTAGCATATAAAGATTATCTTCGAGATTTGCATACACTTTATTTACATTAAAAGATGAGGAATAGTTTTGTTCTAACAAGCACTTTACAGAAATCAAGTTCCTTTTTAAATCAAGAACAACATATACATTTTCTAATAAAAGGTAAGATTTTTGTAAACAAAGACGAATTCCTCCCACTGCCTTAGTCGAGCAACGTGCCTAGTTCCAACCGTATCATCATCTCACCAGTCTCTAGCTACTACCAAGAACTAATTCCCTGAAATGAAGAACAAACATAGTAAGTCGCGCCTGGATTTTATCCAAGCAGAATTATCATTCTCCACTAAACAAGTTTCCAACACATGTAAATCACAATTATCTTGTTTGGCCTTCTTCTTTTCTATCAAATATTTGGGACAATTCCTCTTTCATTGTCCCTCCTGGTTGCAATGGAAATATATTCTCTTTCCAGTCTTGACCTTCTTACCCTTTTGGAAAGTAGCGGGGTTAGCTTTCCCTTTACCTCCTTCTTCCACTTTTTGGTGCTGGAGGAAAAAAGTGCAGACTTGGTTCCAAAGGTTAAACCTCTATAGAACTTTTTGGAGGATGAGGCAAAATTTGCCTCACCTTTGTGTTTCTATTCCTTGACTTTCATCAAGAATTGATAAGTCTGCAGCTCATTGAGCAGGATGGTCAGGTTGTAGTCAATCCTGTTCATAACAGTATTGCTACGAAACTAGAGGAAACTCTCAGGTAGAGTTACCAAAATGAAGCTAACTTGACTGGCTTTGTTGATGATAAACCTGTTCATCTCTGCCATGTTAAAGTGGACTATCATGTTCATAATGTTAGGATTGGTGTCCTAATTCTCCCGGAGTCTCGTAGTTTGTAATTTATACACATTGTTATGAATAAAATAAGAGTTATATTATCTAACATTTACTCATATCCAATAAACAAAGTTCCATGGTTATTGTATGTAAACTTAAGTATGTATATGAGATATACAAATGGATCATGCCTTAAGTGATAACCTAAATAGGTCTGTAGTATAAGGATTAAGAAAGGATACCTGATCCTGGTGACACTACGGATACGACCCGCTTTGTAGAGGTTTGCAAGTGTTGTGATCTATTATAGATGGTAGATCCTGACCATTCATGTGGAGACATGCAAGCGGGGGTGTCCTATACAAAGAGTTTGTATAAGATCGAACCACTAGATGACTAGTCTCTGTATATAACGCTGTTAATACTGGAGACTTACATCTCACCTAAACAACCATAGGTGACATGACCTCAATCTTGAGTGTTTTGGGAACTTCTGCCTTTGAGGGCAATCATTTGATTAGTATGAGTGAGAGTGGCCAGATTGCCAACTCAACGTGCCTACCTTTGTGGGGACTTGTCTGATTTGGGAGTTGGGAAATCAGTTACACAAGATGGAATTCACTTCTTCTTCGAAGAAGGGGTAAGTAGATAGATTGCTCCCTTAAGGGCTGATTCCGGGTCTTGAACATAATGGCCATAGCTTCTCTTTGAAAGAGAGGACTCTGTCATAGTAGGACTATACTTATTTTCATTAGGGGGATCAGTGGTACTTAAGGAGTTAGAAGTAACTACATGGGCATAATGGTTATTGGCTCGACTATACTTACGAGCGATCTGTGAAGGGTTATCGCACTGTTGATTGGTTGATATGGACATATAATATATCTGTAGTAAAGAGAGTTCAACTGTCGGTCTTTAGTGGAGTACCTGGCAGTTAATGAATGGTGGATCCCGTGATGAAAGAGTTTAGTCAGTTATTCACGTACCGTTGGAGCTTCGAGATACAGGTTCATAAGGTTCTCTTGGTAGCTCAATGGATTCAAGTTGAGAATCAGTTCTTGGTATTGATTCGAAGTGTTCAAATTGACAAGAGGTAATTCGATTATATATGATATAATCGATGTGATGTATGAGATACATCAAGTGGAGGATTAATAAAATGAGATTTACATTAAGTACCATGAAATAGAAACAGAACTATGGTCTATATGTTTCATGAGATGAAATATTAAAACTATAGGTTATAAATATAGTATGGTAAGGTGGTTATCATATATATTTATAATAATAATAATTATTGAATAATTATATCTTTTTCTCTAATAACCAATTGAGTGGGAGGTTATTGGTAATTTCATGGTAACTGTGAGATAAAAGAAAAAATGTTTTCCTAAATTTAGGGGTTGTTGAAAGAGCTTCCATTCTCGACAAGTTCTCACGAAAAGGCTATCAAGTGGATTAGATTCACTAAACGATAGCTGAAGAGAGACTAAACGATCTCGAATCTTTTGCTAAACAGTCACATAACATTTATTAAACGATTGGGCATTGTCTATACGATAGACCTTTTCCATATCCCACTTGCTCAATCGCTTACACGATTTTTCTTCCTCTGGTCTCTTCCTCTAACCAAGTCCACACAAAGCCCACACTTTTGGATTCTCACACTGAGAATACCAAGGTAGTCATTGTAGTGGTGTCGTACTCAACTCAACCGAAGTCGAGGTGTTGGAGGCCGTTCGTTGAGTTCATAATGTTCGTGTGGTGATCGCTGTGATCGTGCTGTGTTGTGGTCGTAGTGTTCTGGCATTCGTGAGTTGCAGTTTTGGAGATTGTTCGAGGGTTCATGATCGAGGTTGTTTAAAGATGAGTCTTCAAAGGTATGATAATCTTTCCCTTGATCCTTTTGTAAAGCATGCTGTAATTTCATTTTGTGCATAGCCTATATGTTTCTGTTTCTTGATTGTAATTCTGTATGTTCATATACGAATGAAATTTGGAACGATCATTCTACTGCTTATGGAAATCCTCATGTCTGATTTCCTTCACATAACATGTTCACGAACAGAGGTCCCTTCTTGCATCCAGGCATTGAAGATATATTTTAAAGCGTCATGGCGAAGCTGTGTGGACAGTTGTCCAAACATCTCCTTAGACTCCATGATCTCATGGGCTTTGAGCATCGACTCACGTTTCTTGGCTAAAACTTCACATAAGTTGGCCACGATAAAACTCAAGCCTTTGCATTCACCCTGACCCATCACTCATATGCCTTTCGAACATTGGACTGCATTGGCAGCTGAGGCTTGAGGACACTCCTCAACAAGGACGAATCGCAGGTCATGCATAGTTATCATCGTTAAGTTTGTCAACAGAAAGAAAGTTTAGTGTAGTGCTCGCCATAAAGAAATTGTTGAAATCATACAGTTTATTTATATTAGTTATACATGCAACACCCAATTGAACAACCAATCAATTTAGTAATATTTTAAAAGTACTCTATGTGACATCTATTCTGCAATAATGCTTCAGTGGGATATGGTAAAAGCCACTGTAGGGTGATCAGTTATCCCTTCACTGAATTGGGATATTCTCAACTAATAATTACACCAGAATAACTTTTATTCCTATGATTATTAGTCACCATTGTTTGGTCCAAAAATTGTTAACTTAACATTTTCTTGTAAGTGTAACCCCTCATTTTAGATTCTAGAGTTCCACCCCCAATGAGCTAACCATAAGAAAAAACTGACTGGGAAAAAAACTAAAGAAATCCTATCCATTTCTGGAGTTTGAGCAAAAGTTCATGCAAATGCCATCTGTAGGGGGACACAAGCAAAGGTGTCTCAAGGCTAAGCATGAAAATTTATTACAAACTAATGAAGGCGACCGTGGGATATTTTTAACACACATCCCTCTCTCTTTTACTATAAATACTCTCTTGATTCACTTTGTTAGTGATCTATGCAAACAACACCCTTAGGGGGACACAAGCAAAGGTGCCTTGAGGTCAAGCATAGATCTCACGATGTGAATTTTTAGGGAGAAATGTGAAAAGAATAATGGAGTATCATATACCTATTTTCCTCCCACTAAGTGTTTTACCTAGGGTTGATTAGCTTAGAAAAATTCGGCTAATAATTTTTATTAAGTGTTTGTTAACTTTGTTAGATGTAACATTTACGTTGGATAGTTTAACAATGTTGATTATTATTCATTAAATATTTTAACAAATTTTAATCATTCATTGCATGCTTGTAACAAATTTATCTAATTCACCTTATAGGTCAGTTCCCAGGTAGGGGTGTTCCATTTCTGTCAGCTTAAATACCCCAACCTAGACGAAACTGTCCTAAGACAAAAGTATCTTATAGATACATTGTTACAATTTAAGCTTTTATTAAAAATCAATTTAATCCTATTAAACTGAATTAAAAGATTAAACTTATTTCTAAACATATTAGAAATATTGTAAACATAGGTCTAATGGTGAAATCAATTTTAAACTATTTAAAAAAGATTTATTATGATTTTAATTATAAGTTAATTTAACTTATAACTATTATAAAGATTAAACGAATTAACTAAAAACTAATCATGCATCTAATGACATATTTTAAAAATTATAACGATTATAATTTACTAAAGTGGTGTCATGCTTTATGCAATTCCTTTTTCATTACATTACATACATAATAATTATATAATAAGGTAATTTATAAAAAAAGCATCATTGATCCATACATCTAAACTATATATTATAACATTTATAATATAAATGATGTATTGAAATGTTATTTATGCATACATGCATACATACTTTATAACATTTATATAATATGATTCATGAGCATGCTTAATTAAATCATATAACCTTATAATATACATCTATATTAAATAATGTATGAATAAATATATATCCTATAGTGGGATTTTTCTATATGGCATACATTATGACATATGTATAATAATAAAATTAATTATATATCACATGCATAATTAAAAACAACAATTTGGACCAGGATTGGCTTCCTAAAACATTAATTAAACTAATATAACAATTATATTAATTTAATTAATCAAAAACCTTAATTATTACAAATAATAATTAAAAAACAGAAGAAAACCTGTTGTTGGACTGTCTAGAACCCTCGAACCACCGGTTTGATCAGTCCAATTAATGCCACCTCTCACTTGGAGCGTCACAATGTTCTCAGCCAATGTGTCCTTCGATTCACAGAGCAGCACTCGAGCGTCGTGACGCTCCACGCAGCATTGCAACGCTACAGTTGGAGTGTTGCGATGCCGAAGGTTCTGCCTTATAGCACCAGGCCAGCGTTGCAATTCTTCCATGACAATATAAGGCAGATTCCTTGTTGTTCTTTGCCCATTCATCAAAAATTGACCAAAACTGCTTCGTTTTCCATCGAATTGGAGCCAAAACCATGATCACGATCAACATAGACAACAAATACAGACTCGATACCAATAATTATGTCCAAAACAATGGGCCCTTTACATACCGAATAAAAAAAAATAGTAGAATCCTAAATGGCCAATCCCAAAAATATCCAATCGTGAAAAAACTATTCAACATTCATCAATGTAGAACAATGAACCCACCATTACTTTGAATTAAAGTTCGAAAATGAAATTAAGACTACACTTGGCTATGATACCAATTGAAATAATGTGTGAACACCTGAAAAAGAAATGGATCATAGTCTCAATTTGATTTTACAGAACGTGTAAACTACAAAGGATAGAAAACAGAATATACAATCCTAATTAAGCATGCTCAGAAAAATATAAGAATCAAAGGATCGAAAAACACTTACCCTTGAAGACTAATCTCTTCACAACCTCTCTCTGGTCACGAACTCTTTGTTCACCCACAAACTCACAAACGCCTAAAAGTACATGACAAATTTTTTTTTAACACCACCATAAGCAAATCCTTGTTATTTTCAAGGTAAAGAACCAAACAGAGTTATGTAGGCTTGCTTGAATTAATTTTTAATAGGGCGAAGTCTTGTCTTGAGAGAGTTCAATGTAGAGAAATCACACACAGAGTCTAAGAAGAGTATTTCTATGCCAATTACAGGAAGAAGAAGATCTCCTTATAACCACTCTGCCACCCATGATCAAAATGAAAGAGAAAGGGGGAGGGGGGGTTATCCAATAACTCCTCTCCATAAACCAATTTAAATTAAAAAGGATTTTTCATTTAATATATATAATAACTATTTTATCCTATATAATATATATTTAAGCCATATGTTATATCTAATATAATACATAACCATATGATATATCAATTACATCTTATAGAATTAATAATGTATCATATACATTATAATAATTATATCTTATATAATTAATTCCCTTTATTAATTTGAACAATTCAAATTAATCTAAAATTAATTTGATTCTCACTAATCCTTATTGAGCTCAAAAGGAGACATTATGGATCGATAGATTGAAGCTTCAATAGTACTCGATTAATTAATTGAACTCTTTAATTAAATTAACTATCTTCCATTAACTTTTGGTCAATCCACTAAATACCGACAACTGCACTTTTCGCACTATATATACATTTCTTTTTCCATTGGATATAACCTATCAAAAGTGCGTTAACCTTTCACAAATTGCTCGTAAGTACAATTGGGCCAAAATGATCATTTTACCTTTGTAGTTAAATCTAACTTCTTAAGTACCACTGATTCCTCTAATGAACAATAAGTTATAATCCAACTATAACTGAACTCCTATCAGGCTAGGAGAAGGTGTGGCGCCCTATTGTTCAAGCCCCGGAATAAGCCCTCAAAGAAGCAATTTCTTTACTTGCCTTGACAATAGGGAAGGAGTGAACTCCTTCTTGTGTAACTGCATTCGCAACTCCCTAATCAAACGAAACCCAAAAATGGTAGGCATATTGAGTCGACAAAAATCGCAACTCTCACCCATGCAAATCAAAGGACCATCTTTATAGGCAGGAGTTCACAACTCACTAAAGATTTAGGTCAAGTTATCTATGGTCATCTTAGTGAAATGCAAGTCTCTTCTAGAAACGATGTTATATAGAAAGACTATTTATTTCGTGGTCCAATGTTTTACAAACTCTTTGTATAGAATACCCCTACTCACATATTTCCACATGAATATTTAGACGATTGATTGCTTGTAGCACTTTCCAACAATTATAACAACTACAATGCGGGTCGTATTTGTAGTGTCACCAGAATAAGGTATCCAACCTTATTCATCTACTACAGACCTTTCAGGTTATCACTTAAACATGATCCACATGTATGTCTCCACATACATGTTTAAGTTACAAAGATAACCTTGGATCTTAGTTTATTATTTTTGTGAGTTAATGTACCTAAATGTGAATAAAATAACTCTTTATTTTATTAGATAAATAAAAAGCTTGTACAATACAATTAAACTAATAACACAACACGAGATTTAGGGCATCAACCCTAACAAGCAAGACCATATAGGAAGAACAAAGAAAATATTGTCTTCATCGAGAAGACCACGAACCACCAGAGGATGCATATAGCTCAAGGATGAGATTGATGTAGTAGACATAAACGGATTCCTAAAAGAGTATGCAGGTGAAGGAGACGATATGAGGCCAAGGTCAACCAACAGGGAGTTGAGACGAACCCAGGGTAACGATTTTTAAAGAGAAGATGTTTTCCTTTCAAAGAGATCACGATATCATTGGAGGACCAACATGTAGAGATTCAAGCCAAAGTTTTTCTGCAAATAGAAGATCAATAGGAACCGTTTAGGACTCATTGGTGGTCAAAACTCACTACTATAATCAGAAAAAAAAATAATAGAAAGACGAGGCTGATTGTGAAGATCTAAAGAATCTACAAGGAGAAAACACAAATTCATTCAAACAAAAACGTAAAGACAAGGTGGAGTTGCAGGAATCAAATCTTCAATGGAAGAACTTGCAAAAAACAGAAGGGTAAAAAAAAAAAAAAAAGAGATGTGTGCCTAAACAAATGCCAAAGACTATTTATTTCGTGGTCCAATGTTTTACAAACTCTTCTAGAAACGATGTTATATAGAAAGACTATTTATTTCGTGGTCCAATGTTTTACAAACTCTTTGTATAGAATACCCCTACTCCATATATTCACATGAATGATTAGGATTAGATTGCTTGTAGCACTTAACAACAATTATAACAACTACAATGCGGGTCGTATTTGTAGTGTCACCAGAATAAGGTATCCAACCTTATTCATCTACTACAGACCTTTCAGGTATTCACTTAAACATACACAATGATTTCACATACATGTTAAGTTAAAAATAGATAACTCGGATATCTTATTTATTTTGTGAGTTAATGTAACTAAATGTTGAATAAATAATCATTATTAATTAGATAAATAAAAAGTTGTACAATACATATAAAACTATAGACACGAGATTAGGGCATCAACCCTAACAAGCAAGACATATAGGAAGAACAAAGAAAATATTGTCTTCATCGAGAAGACCACGAACCACCAGAGGATGCATATAGCTCAAGGATGAGATTGATGTAGTAGCCATAAACGGATTCCTAAAAGAGTATACAGGTGAAGGAGACGATATGAGGCCAAGGTCAACCAACAGGGAGTTGAGACGAACCCGGGGTAAACGATTTTTAAGAGAAGATGTTTTCCTTTCAAAGAGATCACGACTATCATTGGAGGACCGACATGTAGAGATTCAAGCCAAAGTTTTCTGCAAAATAGAAGATCAATAGGAACCAGTTTAGGACTCATTGGTGGTCAACAACTCACTACTATAAAAAAAAAATAATAGAAAGACGAGGCTGATTGTGAAGATCTAAGAATCTACAAGGAGAAAACACACAAATTCATTCAAACAAGAAACGTAAAGACAAGGTGGAAGTTGCAGGAATCAAATCTTCAATGGAAGAACTTGCAAAAAACAGAAGGGTAAAAAAAAAAAAAAAGAGATGTGTGCCTAAACCAATGCCAAAGTCAAACATTGAGAAGATGACGCGTGGAAGATTCAAAGGCTGCATGGAAGGACTAGTCACCTAGCTACTATTGATGAGACAAATAAAACTTGTGCACGGTCATTATTGAGGTCAACCGTATAGAAGCTACGCATAGCAATTTAAGAAGTTACACGAGAGGTCTTGTTATACCAAGTAGGATGTATGTTGGAAAAAGGAAGTAAATTGATCTACTAACCAACGAAGAAGCAACTCGTGGACAACTCAAGATTGTACGAAAAGGACCAGACATATGAATGCAAGTGATGGAACTTTTAAAGAAGAAAGTTGCAAAGTTGCAAAGCTTGGCCTTGCCAAGGCCTATCAATTGGTAATTGACACCAATAAGCCATGGAAGATGCATGAGAAGATTTGCTACTACTAGACTAGAACGAATAAGGGAAATAGGCTTTGTTGAGGTTGACCATTGGGAGGATGACACATGTTAAGGTTCAAGCAACAAATATGACAAAGGATTGAGGCCAGATTGAAAGAATCGAATTCCTCGACGGAAGCGCGTGAACGTGCGAATGAAATTCATTTTAGAAAACTTGAAAAACAGAGAAAATATATAGAATATATACAAGATAAACATTAATTCTACAACATGCTATTAAGGAAATAAAAGAACTTACCCTTGAAGAATTTCTTTCTAGAAATCCCCTCCATGTCATTAACACTTCATACTATGAAATTCTCTTTCAAACTCGAAGCTACTTCCAAGAACATGAACAACTACAAACAATGAAAACCTTGCTATTCTCCAACAAAAATCACGATGGTGGGATCTCACTTTTGGAATGATTTTTTTTTTTTTTAGAGAGAACCTCTTTTATGTAAAAACTTTGATAAAGAATTCTTTGATATATTAGAGAGAAAAATGCAAAGAGCTTTTGATAAAAAGAACTACCTCAATCACATTTGAGAACTTCCCCCTTAAACAAGGTGAACCCCCACAATAGTAATAAGAATAACCCCAATTAACTAATTAGTAAGCAACCCCAAGAAAACTAAACAAATTTGGTTTGAAAGATTGATCGATGATCAAGAAGAAAGGAGAACTTATTCCTAACTTTAAGATTTCAAACTCTCTACAATCTAATTGATCAAACTAGATTGAAAGTTCTGAAAACATGTATTCTAAACACAAGAATACAAAGAAAGCATATAGCTTGAGAGAATAAATCTAAGAAAATTCCATTCAAATTCAAAGCCTTTTTTCAAAATTTGGAGATTATAACCCTATTTAAATTAATTGAAAGGATGCAACATTTCACCTATGTTGGCTACATTCATCTTTTACTGGGGTATAGTGTATGCCCTAGTTTATTGTAATTTTGTACTTTATTTGTATTGTACATTAGGCTCCCTAAGCTTTAGGACAAGTGAGAGATTGTTGGGACTGGTATCCTAAATCTCCTTGTAATCTCGTAGTTTGTAAACTTTGTGTAAACATATTGTTGTCAATAAAATAAGTGTTATTTTATAAGCATATACTTAATCCAATAAACTAAGATCCTGGGGTATTTTATGTAATTTAAACAAGTACGTAGAGACATACAAGTGGATCTTGTTTAAATAATAACCTAAATAGTCTGTAGTAGATGGATAAGGCTGGGTACTTTATCCCAGTGACACTACAGATATGGCCCACTTTGTAGGTGTTACAAGTGTTGTAAAGTGCTACAAATGATATGATCCTGATCATTCATATAGAGACATGTGAGCGAGGGTATCCTATACAAAGAGTTTGTATAAGACCGGACCACGAAATGATTAGTCTCTTTATATAACGCCGTTAATAATAGAGACTTACATTTCACTATGATGACCATAGGTGACATGACCTGAATCCTAAGTGAGTTGTGAACTCCTGCTCATGAAGGCGGTCTTTGATTTGTATGGGTGAGAGTGGCCAGATTACCAACTCAATAAGCCTACCATTTTGAGTATTCGTCTGACTAGGGAGTTGGGAACACAACCAAGACGAAATTCACTCCTTCCCCGATTATGAGGTAAGTAGATAAATTGCTCTCTTAAGGGCTGATTCCAGTGCTTGAACATAGTGGCCACACCTTCTCCTAGCCTGAAAGGGACTTGGTCATAGTTGGACTAGGATTTATTGTTCATTAAAGGAATCAGTGGTACTTAAAGAGTTAGATGTAACTATAGGGACAAAACGATAATTTTGACCCAACTGTACTTACAAGCAATTTGTGAAGGGTCGTCTCACTATTGATTGGTTATATCCAATGGCACAAAAATATATCTGTAGTGCAAAGAGTGCAACTCTCAATCTTTAGTGGAATGACCAACAGTTAATTGATGTAAGGTAATTTAATTACAGTTAATTGATGTAAGGTAATTTAATTAAAGAGTTTAATTAATTATCCAAGTACCGTTAGAGCTTCAATCTACAGGTCCATTAGTTCCCCTCTATAGCTGAACAAAGATTTATTTGAGAATTAGTTTTGGATTAATTTGAAGTGTTCAAATTAATTGAGGGAATTAATTATATATGATATAATTAATTAAATTACTTATATATGTGATATAATTAATATAATGTATTTGATACATTATAATATAAGGTAATATGAGAGGAATTTGAATATGATTCAAATACTAGTTATATGAATGAGATTCATGTAATTAAATTTAATATAAATATGATTTATATTAAATACCATAAATAAGTTGAGAGGAATTAAATATTTGAATATGTTTCAAATATTAATTATATGAATGGGATTCATATAAGTGAATTTAATATAAATGTGATTTATATTAAATGTCATGTATTGTTGAGAGAAAATAAAACCTATAGATTATGTTGTATTTGATGCAATATAAAACTATAGGCTCTATGTTATATTTGATATAACATATAGTGTGTGTATATATAATAATAATATATATATATATTATTAATTATATTTTCATTTAATTAAATTAATATAACAATTAAATTAATATAATTGTTATATTAATTTAATTAATGTTTAGGATGCCAATTTCGGTCCAATATTATTTTTTTATTTAATTATTTATATATCATTTTGTATATCATATAGAATTAAAACCCAACGTAGGTTATGCATTTAAATTCCATGCATCATTTATATTATAAGTGTTATAATATATGTATATGCATGATTTAATTTTATAGCATGCTCATGAATCATATAATATAAGTGTTATACTATATGCTTGCATGCATAAATAATATAGTCATGCATCATTTATATTATGATCGTTATAATATATAGTTTGAATGTATGCATGTAATGTATGTTATTTAATTTCATTACTTTGTTATATATAAGTGTTATATATATATAGTAATGAAATAAACATTGGATGATGCATGACATTACTTTAGGTAATCTTATAAACGTTATAATTTTATAAAGTATGTCAATCAATGCAATATAGGTTTTAATTTGTTTCATTTACTTTATTATAGTTATAAATAAATGAAATTAGAAATTAAAATTAATTACTAAGAGTTGCATGCAAATTTAGGTAAAATCATTTTTTAAAATAGGTTTAAAATATGGTTCACATAGACCTAAGTTCACAAATTTCTAATGAGATTAGCAATTAGATTAATCTTTTTTTAATCACTTTAATAGGATTAAATTGATTTTAATAAAAGATTAAATTTGTAGCAAACATATCTATAAGGGACCTTTTGTCTAAGGCGGGTTCTGTCTAATCTGAGGTACTTAAGATGATGGAAACGTCGCACCCCTACCCAGGAACCTACCTAGAAAGGTGAAGTAGATAGATTTGCTGCAAGCATGCAATTGTTGATTAACATTTGTTAAAGTGTTTAACGAATATTAATCAAAATTGTTTAACTTTCCAAAGTAAGTGTTACTTTTGGGCAAACTTAAACAGTCATTTAGTAAAAAACGATAATTAGTCGTATTTTTCCTAAGTTAATTAAACCCTAGGTTGTTAAAATACTCAGTGGAAGGAAAATATGTATATGATACGTCAATTTTCCACTCACGTTTCTCCCTTAATATTCATACCGTAAGACTCATGTTTGGCCTTTAAGCACCTTGGGAGTATCCTCCTTCGGATGGTGTTTGCATGGATCAATATCAAGGTGAATGGAGAGAGTATTTATATTAAGTGGGAGAGGGATGTGTGTCAACATGTCCCACGGTCTCTTTCATTGGTTTTCGTCATGAGATCTTCTTGCACGGCCTCGAAGCACCCTGGGAGTGTCCTTCTACGGATGGTTTGTGCATTAGGTCAATATTAAGGCGAACTCCAGAAATGGATAGGATCGCTTTAGTTTTTTCCCCAATCGGGTTTTGCCTTCGATTGGCTCATTGGAGTGGAACTCTAGGGTCTAAAATAGAGGGTCACACTTACGAAAAATTATTAAACAAGTTAATGAATTCTTGACCAAATAAATGATGACTGATTGTTATAGGAATAAGAGTTATTCTGATATAATGATTGGTTGAGAGTGTGTCAGTTCAGTGAAGGGAGAAACTGACTATCCTTCTGTGGCTTTTATTCTAAATCACTGAAGCGTCGTTGTAAAATTAGATGCTAAATTGGGTTCATTTTGATGTTGCTAAAATTGATTGGATTTTTTAAGAGTTATGTTAAATTTTAATGTAGATCAATGTATTTATTTTTCAGCAATGTTAAATAGCGTTTTTCCGTTAGTTTCCTTTTCTAGTTTGACCGATTTCAATTACATGACGTGGAAAGAATCCATTAAAACGTTTTTCATGGTAAACAACCTCGAAATTGTCATGACTGAGGATTGTTCTCAAGTCTCAACCCCTGATGCACCACAAAATGTCATAATGCATATGAGGTGTGGACAAAGGCTAATTCTAACGCCCGAGTTCACATTTTGGCAAGCACACTCGATGTGTTGGCCAAAAGTTTGAGAACATGGTCATTGTACATGAGATCATGCAATCAATGCGAGAATTGTTTGAACGAAAGTTCTCACGATTCAAGCAATACGGGATTGATGACAATGAAACCAGTAGTGTCAGTTCCCAAGATAATCTCCAGCCCATGGACTAACAGAGAAAGAAATTGTTGCCAACCCTAATGAAGTTCATCGACGAGGATTGTCCTTTGAGATGAAACTTGGAGTTTATGACTTAGGTTATGGAGCTGATCCCACTACTCTCCAGAAAAGGAAGAACTCCAAAGAAAATAAATCTGAGTTATTTGTCTTGGAGACGTGCTTAGTAGAGAATGATGATTCTGCCTGGATAGTTGATTCAGGAGCTACTAACCACGTGTGTTCTTCCCATCAAGGATTTAATTCCTGGAAACAATTGGAAGCTGGAGAGATGACTCTTAAAGTCGGTACTGGTGAGGTCGTTTCAGTTGTTGCTATAGATGAGCTTAAGTTATTTTTTGGACAAGAAACGATATATGTTATTAGATGACGTATATGTAGTTCCTCATATCAAGAGGAACCTAATTTCTGTTTCTTGTCTAATTGAACAAAAATATTCCAAATCTTTTTCTGAGAATAAAGTGTTTATTTTTAAGAATGGAATGGAGTTAGGTTTTGGTTCAATGGAAAATAACTTATATGTACTAAGCCATTTGTCATAAAAGTTGTGCTCAATACTGAAATATTCAAAACAACAACAACTGTAGAAAGACCGAAAATTTCTCCTACAGAAAATGCTCATCTTTAGCATCTAAGGTTAGGTCACATCAATCTCAATAAGATTGAGAGGTTGGTAAAAAGTGGACTTCTGAATTAAAGGAAAACTCTTTACCAGTATGTGAGCCATGCCTTGAAGGCAAAATGACCAAACGACCTTTTACTGGAAAAGGTTATAGAGCCAAAGAAACCTTGAAGTTTATACATTCAGACCTCTATGGTTCGATAAATGTAAGAGCACGAGGTGGGTATGAATATTTCATCTCTTTCATAGATGGTTATTCAAGATTTGGGTATCTATACCTAATGCAACATAAACTTGAAGCTCTTGAAAAGTTCAAGGAGTACAAGACTGAAGTTGAAAACTTGTTAAGTAAAAAGATAAAAATACTACGATCTAATTGTGTTGGAGAGTATATGGACTTAAGATTCCAAAACTATATGATAGAACATGGAATCACGTCCCAACTCCTAACCCCAGGTACACCTCAACAGAATAGTGTATCGGAAAGGAGAAACAGAACTTTGTTGGATATGGTTTGGTCTATGATGAGCTATGCTAATCTTCCTAACTTGTTTTGGGGATATGCAGTAGAAACTGCAGTTTATATTTTGAACAACATTTCCTCAAAGGGTGCTTCTAAAACATCTTTTGAGTTATGGATAGGTCGTAAAGGTAGTTTACGACACTTAAGAATTTGGGGATGTCCAAGCCATGTGCTAATGGCAAACCCCAAAAAGTTGGAACTTTTGTGAAAAATGTGCCTATTTGTAGGCAACCCTAAGGAAACGAGACGTAGATACTTTTACGATCCAAGTGAGAATAAAGTGTTTGTATCGACAAACGCTAACGTCTTGGAAGAATACAACATGAGGGATCATAAGCCACGAAGCAAAATTGTTTTAAGTGAAATTTCTAATGAATATATTGAGACTCCGGCAAGAGTTTTTGAAGGGGTCGATATATCAACAAGAGTTGCTGATGTCAATTCACCTAGTCATCCATCTCAAAAGTTAAGATTGCCTCGACGTAGTGGAAGGGTTATGAACCCACCTATACACTACATGCATTTAATAGAAGCCCAAATCATCATAACTGATGATGGAATTGAGGATCCATTGTCTTATAAATAGGCAATGGAAAATGTTAACAAGGATGAATGGATTAAGGCCATGAATCAAGAAATGGAATTCATATACTTCAATTCTATCTGGGAGCTTCTAGATCAATCTGATAGGGTAAAACCTATATGTTGTAAATGTTGGAGTTGATGCCCTAAATCTCATAGGATTCTATAGTTTTAAATATATTGAACAAACTCATTATTTATTTAATAAAATATATGAAATTTTATTCAAACACATTGTCTATTTAATAAATATATGATATTTTATTTACATTAACCACAAACCAATAAACTAACATCCAAGGTTATCTAGTAACTTAAACATGTATGTAGAGACATACAAGTGGATCATGTTTAAGTGATAACTTAAATGGTCTATAGTAGATGGATAAGGTTGGGTACCTTATCCTGGTGACATTACGAGTATGACCTGCTTTGTAGGTGTTACAATTGTTGTAAAGTGCTACAAATGATATGATCCTGATCATTCATGTATAGACATGTGAGCGGGGATATTCTATAGAAAGGAGTTTGTAAAAGACCGGACCACGAAATTTTTAGTCTCATTATATAACACCGTTCATACATTTCACCAGGATGACCATACGTAACATGACCTGAATCTTGAGTGAGTTATGAACTCTTGCATATGAGGTCGGTCATTTGATTTGTATAGGTGAGAGTGGCCAGATTGCCGACTTAACATGCCTACCATTTTGGGGATTCGTCTTATTGGGAAGCTGGGAACACACCTACACAAGAAGGAATTCACTCCTTCCCTGAGGTAGGGGTAAGTAGATAATTTGTTCCTTTAAGGGCTTATTCCGGGGCTTGAACAATGTGGTGCTATACCCTCTCCTGGCCCGAAAGGGGTTTAGTCATAGTTGGACTATGATCTATTGTTCATTAGAGAGATCAGTGGTACTTAAGGAGTTAAATGTAACTACAGGAGCAAAATGGTAATTTGGCCTAGCTGTACTTGCGAGAAATTTGTGAAGGGTCATCGTACTGTTGATTGGTTATATCACAATGGACACAAAAAATATATCTGTAGTACGAAGAGTGCAGCTGTCGATCTTTAGTTCAATGCCCGACAGTAACAGATGGTGAATAATTTAATTAAAGAGTTTGATTAATTATTCATGTACCATTGGAGCTTCAAGCTACAGGTCCATGAGGTCCCCTTGGGCTTAATAGGATTAAATGGGAATAAGTTTTTGGATTAATTTGATTTGTTCAAATTAATAGAGGGGTTTAATTATATATGATATAATTAAGTTATTTTAATTATATGTGATATAATTATTATAATGTATTTGATACATTATAGCTTAACACATAGGAAATAAATATTTGAATAAGATTCAAATATATTAATATTAATTGGATTCATAATTGTTAAATTTAATATAAATGTGATTTATATTAAATGTCATATTAAGAGAGAAAAAAAAACTATAGGTTGTATTGTATATGATACAATATTAAAAACTATAGACTGTATGTTATATTTGATATAACATATAATTTAATATATAATAATATGATAAATTAGTTATCATATTTTATATTTATATATTAAATGTCATTTTTTTAAAAATAAATATGACGGAGGGAGTTACATTTCTCTTCACCCATGTAAGTGGGTGGTTGTTGTATTTGGCTTTGAAAGACAGGAGAAAGTCTCCTCCCCATTGATCATTCTTGTTGATCGAAAAATACAGTGTGAGAAAGATAGAATTGTTCTGCAAGTTTTTGGACTATTGGTGATATGAACTCCAAACTTTTTCCTCTCTACTCGTCTAATTTCCCTCATTCCAAAATAGTCAGAGCCCACCACTCCTGGGTTCTCTGCCTGAGAATATCGAGGAAGCCTTCTTGGTAGTGTTCGGATCTTGATCGAGGGATACTTAAAAAAGTCTTCAAAGGTAAAGGTTTTTGAAACCTTAAGTTTTTTCTTTTGTTAAAGCATAATGTAATTTATGTAAATGCATATATTGTTCTTAATTTACTATAAAACTTACATTCAGTGAAAAATGGGAATTGGGAGATCTTTCTTCCGCTCAGGGTTCTCTTCTTTTTTAGTTCCTTCAATTGGTATCAGAGCCAGGTTGTTGGATTACTGATCCCAATTTTCATTTTTTTTATTGAATCAATTTTTACAGTGATGGTGGGTATTTTGTTCTGCATTCTGTTTAGAATTCATATGATGAATGGCTTTTGGTGAATGTGGATTTTGTTGATGGATGTTTTCGGGACAGGGCTTAGTTATCGCTTTCATTTACAAATTGGTTTGTAAAAACCCCTGTTTTGGGTTTATTTATTTACGATCGAGTCTGTAATTTAAAGTTTTGAGTCGCTCGTGCTATTTCCGGTGAATTTCGGATGATGAAGAAAGCTTTTTCTACAAGATTGTGTAGCTTTTACTACAAGATCGTACAACTTTTACTGCCAATGTTTGCTACGTGATCACTGTAGAGAGTTCGATGGTGGTTGGTCCAGTTTGAGTGGTTCAAGGCCCGATTCACTTGTTTTGAATCGGATGGCTTTTATTAATGTAATAGTTAGCCTTTTTTATTGTTTTATTAGTGTCCTCTTTCGGTCCATCAACTTTTAGTTTTAAATATACATGTGATGTATGTTTTATTAATTTATATGTCATATTGTATGTCATATAGATTTAAAATTCCACCATAGGTTATGTATTTATATTCATGCATCATTTTATATTATAAGTGTTGTAATATATGTATAGGCATGATTTAAATTATTTAGCATGCTCATGCATCATATAGTATATGTATGCATGCATTATAACATATCCATGCATCATTTATATTATAATTGTTATAATATATGGTTGAATGAGTGTATGAATGTATGCTATAGTATGATTCATTACCTTGTTATTGAATCTTACCGATTTCATTGTGACGAAATTACTACACATACATTCTAACACTAATTATAGACATGCTTTAACAATTAGAATACAAAAGATTGAGTAAATATACCAGTTGAAGACAATCTTCACTTGAACTCAATGTAGCGGAAGCAAGCCCTCTACGATCCTTATCGCCTAGCAAATAGTCGCCTAGCAGCACCATGATCGTCTACACGAACGACAGTGCACGAACAAACAACATTCGGGGATGACACCACCACTCGAAGTCTTTGGTATTCTCGGAGTGAGAATCTAAAGAGTGGACTTTGATGGAAATGGTAGAGAAAGGAGGAAAGGACAATCGTGTAGAACGAACAAGCAAGTGGGAGATAGTAGATGACTATCGTATAGTCGGGTGCTTGTTGTTTAGGAAAAGGTACACGATCATATAGGTTTTACTAAGCGATCGTCTAGTAAATATTAAGCGATCATTTAGTCAGCTCGGCGTGCTAAGCGATCGTTTAGAAATCGCGTGCAATATTTTAGTGCGTGGGTGTGCGATCATTTAGGCGATGGGCAATATCGTATAGGCTCTCAACGTTAAGCGATCATGAAGGTTCCACACCGTGAGCAAATTTCTGCGTATCTTACAAAATGAAAACAATTTTCATTTTATTCTTTAGTTACAATAACCAAAATCAATTTTCCCACTTTCGCGCGATTTAGGAGAAATTCTCGGCCAATTATCTCATAACCGCCTATTCAATTAAATAATGAATATAATCATATTATATTCTTAACCTATAGTTTGATATCACATATCTACTATAGTAATTTCTCATCTACTTGATATAAATCATATTTATATCTAATTTCCTCCAAAATAATGTATCTCATACATTTAGTCAATTATATCATATATAATCGAACTCGCTCTTGTCAATTTGAACATTTCAAACTAACCCAAAAATTGATTCTCAACTTTATCCAAGCTACCAAGGGGAGCTTATGGACTTGTGGCTCGAAGCTCTAACGGTACGTGAATAGCTGGCTAAACTATTTAGCCACGAGATCTACCATCCGTTAACTGCCAGGCATTCTACTAAAGACCAACAGCTGAACTCTTCTTACCACATATATATTTCTGTGTCCATCGAATATAACCAATCATGAGTACGATGACCCTTCACAGATGCTCGTAAGTACAACTAGGCCAATTTACCGTTTTTCCCCTGTAGTTACATCTCACTCCTTAAGTACCACTGATTCCTCTAATGAACAATACAACATAGTGAAAGAAATCGGAATTGAGATTTCCATGAGCAGCGGAACAATACTATTCCAAATTACAATCATGAATGAACATATATTTATAGTCGACTTCAAAACAAACGGTTATACAATTCATACAGAGAAATTACAGCATGAATAAACTCAAATGAACAGAGATCAAACTCTACGCACATAAGAGGATGTGTCTCCACGCTCTGTTGTGCGACTTTGATCGAACAACAGCAACCACGAGCGCTCGATCTACATGATCACAACACAACACGAACACCGCACGAACACTTCGCGCTCGTCCTCAACGATCTCTTCAGTCACAAACTCCTCCACAACACGAACGATCTCCACAACACCACGAACGGCCTTCAGAAAACCTCGACGGTGTCGAGTTGAATCTGACACCACCAACAAGGCGACCTTGGTATTCTCGGTGTGAGAATCCAGAGGGTGGGCTCTATTTGAACTTGGTATGTGGCAGACGAAGAAGGAAACACCGATCGCATACACGACTGGGCAAGTGGGAGATGGCGGAGACTTATCGTATAGGTAGAATGCCCAATTGTTTAGATAAAGCTATGCGATTGTTTAGTCTATCGTTTAGCTTGGTCTATAGTCTACAGACATTACAACGATCATTTACCTTGGCCAGAGATCGTCTAACAAAAACTATGCGATTGTTTAGTAAATACTGCACGATCGTTTAGCTCTACTCTACACGATCGTTTAGCTCGTCCAGCTGTCATTTAGTAAATCTATAATTTACTTGACGACTTTTTGAGATTCTTTGCGCAAAGAAAACTCAAAACATTTTCAAACTTTTGTAAAAACTCTTTTTTTTCAAATAGGAAAACCAATTTCCTTTTAAACTCACAGGTTACCATGATTCAATAACCACCCACTACTTTTGGTTATTTAAAAGAAAAAGTAATTAATTATCCAATCAATTATATTATTATAAATATAAATGATAACCAACTTATCATACTATATTTATAACCTATAGTTTTAATATTTCATCTCATGAAACATATAAACCATAATTCTTTTTCTATTCCATGGTACTTAACGTAAATCTCATTTACATCAATCCTCCACTAGATGTATCTTATACATCATACCGATTATATAATCAAAATACCTATTGTCAATTTGAACATTTCAAATCAACACCAAGAACTAATCCTCAACTAAATCCATTGAGCTATCAAGGGGACCTCATGGACCTGTAGCTCGAAGCTCCAGCGGTACGTGAATAACTGACTAAACACTTTAGCCACAGAATCCACCATCTGTTAACTTCTAGGCACTCCACGAAAGACCGACAGCTGAACTCTCCTTACCACAGATATATTATGTATCCATCTTAACCAATCAGCAGCACGAAAACCCTTCACATATCGCTCGTAAGTACAGCTGGGCCAATAAATGTTATGTCCCTGTAGTTACATCTGCCTCTCTAAGTACCACTGATCTCTCTAATGAACATAAATCATAGTCCTACTATGACTGAGTCTTCTCTTCCAAAGAGAAGCTATGGCCACTATGTTCAAGCCCCAGAATTAGCCCTTAAGGGAGCAATCACTCTACTTATCCTTGCTTCGGGAAATGAGTGAATTCCATCTTATGGATTGAGTTCCCAGCTCCCAGATCAGACAAGTCCCTAAAAAGGTAGGCATGTTGAGTTGGCAATCTGGCCACTCTCACCCATACTAATCAAAGGATCGCCCTCAAAGGCAGGAGTTCCCAAAACACTTAGGATTGAGGTCGTGTCGCCTATGGTCGTTTAGGTGAGATGCAAGTCTCTAGTATCACCGACATTATATACAGAGTCTAGTCATCTCGTGGTCTAGGTCTTATACCAACTCTTTCTATATGACACCCCCGCTCCACGTCTCCACATGAATGGTCAGGATCTACCATTTGTAGTAGTTTACAACACTTGCAAACCTCTACAAAGTGGGCCGTATCCGTAGTGTCACCAGGATCAAGTATCCCACCTTAATCCTTACACTACAGACCTATTTAGGTTATCACTTAAGGCATGATCCACTTGTTTATCACATATACATGCTTAAGTTCACATAAGATAACCAATGAGCTTTTTTTATTGGATATGAGTAAATGCCAGAATTAAATAACACTTATTTTATTCATTGAACAATGTGTATCTTTACAAAACAACAAGACTTCGGGAGAATTAGGACACCAATCCCAACACATAGTCCAACTATGTATGAACATCTCTCGGGCCAAGAGAAGGTGTGTAGCGCCACATCATTCAAGCCCTGGATTCAGCCCTTAAGGGAGTTATCTATCTACTTGCCCCTGCTTCAGGGAAGGAGTGAATTCCATCTTGGGTAGCTGAGTTCCCAGCTCCTAAATCAGACGAATCCCCAAAGTGGTAGGTTTGAGTCGATGACCTGGCCACTTGTACCCATGCAAATCAAAGAACCGCCCTCAATGACAGAAGTTCCCAACTCACTTAGGATTGAGGTCATGTTACCTATGGACATCCTAGTGAAGTGAAGTCTCTATCATGAACGGTGTTATATAACGAGACGTTAACACTTCGTGGTCAAGTCTTATACAAACTCTTTGTATAGGACGCTCCTGCTCGCATGTCCCCTACATGAATGATTAAGATCAGACCATCTGTGACAAGTCACAACACTTGTGACCATTCCACAAAGCAGGCCGCATCCGTAGCGTTACCAGGATAAGATTGCCCTCCTATATATATACTATAGACCATTTTGGTTATCACTTAAGACATGATCCACTTGTATGTCACCACATACATGCTTAAGTTACATCTAGATAACCAAGGATTTTAGGTTTATTTTTTGTGGTGAAGAAAATAAAACAAACAACTGAGAAAAATCAAGAAGTGAAGTAAAATATCATATATTATACATCACAAGCGTTCGTACAAACTGTTTACAAACTACGGGACACAAGACTTTAGGGCATCAACCTCAACATTGTTAATCTGTTTACAAATGCCCTCATGGCTAAGATGTTTGAGGGTTACATGCAGAGTATGGGTCAATGGGACAGGCCACGTCTAGACTAGGGCAAGTGGGAGATTTGTATTGGGCACGTGTTATGCCCTAGTTTGTTATTTGTGTACTTTGTATTTTGACTATATTGTACACCCCACTAACTTTAGGTCAAGTGGGAGATTGTTAGGGTTGATGCCCTAAATCTCGTAGGGTCCTATAGTTTGTAAATATATTGAACAAACTCATTGTTTATTTAATGAAATATATGATATTTTATTCAAACTCATTCTCTATTTAATAAAATATATGATATTTTATTTTCGTTAACCATAAACCAATAAACTAACATCCAAGGTTATCTAGTAACTTAAACATGTATGTAGAGACATATGGGTGGATCATGTTTAAGTGATAACCTAAATGGTCTGTAGTAGATGGATAAGGTTGGGCACCTTATCCTGGTGGCACTACAAGTATGGCCCACTGTGTAGGTGCTACAATTGTCGTAAAGTGCTACAAATGATATGGTCTTAATCATTCATGTATAGACATGTGAGCGGAGATATTCTATACAAAGGATTTTGTATAAGACCGGACCACGAAATGTTTAATCTCATTATATAAAACCGTTCATAATAAAGACTTACCTTTCACTAGAATGACCATAGGTAACATCACATGAATCCTGAGTGAGTTATGAACTCCTACTTATGAGGGCAGTCCTTTATTTTGTATGGGTGAGAGTGGCCAGATCGCTGACTCAAAATGCCTACCATTTTGGGGATTCGTCTAATTGGGGAGCTAAGAACACACCTAAACAAGAAGGAATTCACTCCTTCCCCGAGGTAGGGGTAAGTAGATAAATTGCTCCCTTAATGGCTGATTCTGGGGCTTGAACAATGTGGCGCCAAACTTTCTCTGGCCTAAGAGGGATTTAGTCATAGTTGGACTATGATCTATTGTTCATTAGAGGGATCAATGGTACTTAAGAAGTTAGTTGTAACTATAGGGGCAAAAAGATAATTTTGGCCAAGCTGTACTTACGAGCAATTATGAAAGGTCATTGTACTTTTGATTGGTTATATTCAATGGACACAAAAATATATCTGTAGTACGAAGAGTGCAGTTGTCAGTCTTTAGTAGAGTTCCTGAAAGTTAATAGATGGTGAATATTTAGTTAAAGAGTTTGATTAATTATTTATTTATCGTTGGAGCTTCAAGCTACAGATCCATGAGGTCCCCTTGGTAGCTCAATAGGGTTAAATGAGAATCCGTTTTTCGATTAATTTGAATTGTTCAAATTAATAGAGGGATTTAATTATATGTGATATAATTAAGTTGTTCTAATTATATGTCATATAATTATTATAACGTATTTGATACATTATTGCTTAATTGAGAGGAAATAAATATTTGAATAAGATTCAAATAATATTAATACGAATTGGATTCATAATTGTTAAATTTAATATAAATGTGATTTATATTAAATGTCATATAAGAGAGAAAAGAAACTATAGGTTGTATTGTATATATACAATATTAAAAACTATAAACTATATGTTATATTTGATATATATAATATAATAAGTTAGTAATCATATTTATATTTATATATATTAAATGTCATTTTTTTTTATTTTAAATAAAAATGAGGGAGGGAGTTAGAATTCCCTCCCCCTTTTTTCTCTCTACTTGCATAAGTGGGTGGTTGTTGTATTTTGCTTTTGAAAGACAGGAGAGAGTCTTCTGCTCATTGATCATCAGGTTGATTGAAAAATACAATGTGATAAAGACAGAATTGTTCTGCATGTTTTTGGACTGTTGGTGAATGATCTCCAAATTTCTTCCTCTCCACTCGTCTAATTTCCCTCATTTCAAAATAATCAGAGTCCACCACTCCTGGGTTCTCTGCCTGATAATACCGAGGAAGCCTTCATGGTAGTGTTTAGATTTTGATCGAGGGATACTTGAAGAAAGTCTTCAAAGGTAAAGGTTTTTGAAACCCTAAGTTTTTTCTTTTGTTAAATCATGCTGCAATTTATGTAAATGCCTATGTTGTTCTTAATTTACTGTAAAACTTACATTTAATGAAAAATGGGAATTAGGACGATCTTTCTTCCGCTCAAGGTTCTCTTCTTTTTTAGTTCCTTCAATAAATGGATCTACAAGAGGAAAATAGGTGTAGATGGAAAGGTACAGACCTTTAAAGCTAGACTTGTGGCAAAGGGTTATACCCAGGTTGAGGGAGTGGACTATGAAGAAAATTTCTCACCTGTTGTCATGTTAAAGTCTATCAAGATTCTCTTATCCATAGCTACATATTATGACTATGAAATATGGAAAATGGACGTCAAGACTGCCTTTTTGAATGGTAATCTTGAAGAGACCATCTACATGAATCAACCAGAAGGATTCATTGAACAAGATCAAGAGCAAAAGGTTTGCAAGTTTAATCGGTCAATTTATGGACTGAAACAAGCATCTCGATCTTGGAATATAAGATTTGATGCAGTGATCAAATCATATAGCATTGTTCAGAATGTTGGTCAGCCTTGTGTTTACGAGAAAATCATCAATAACTCAGTAGCTTTCCTCGTGCTGTATGCGGATGATATCCTATTCATTGGGAATGATGTAGTTTTTCTGACTGATGTAAAGAAATGGCTAGCTACCCAATTCCAAATGAAAGATTTGGGAGAGGCGCAGTTTGTTTTAGGGATCGTAAGAACAAAAGGTTGGCCTTGTCTTATACATTGTATATTGACAAGATGCTTGTCAGATATTCGATGCACAATTCCAAGAAGGGTTTATTACCTTTCAGGCATGGAATTATATTGTCTAAGGAATAGTATCCTAATACTCCTTAAGAGGTTGAGGAAATGAGACGAATTCCCTATGCATCGGTTGTTAGCAGCTTATGTATGTAATGTTATATACTAGATTTGACATTTGCTATGCAGTAGGGATTGTCAGTCGATATTAGTCCAATCTAGGATTAGATTATTGGACGGCGGTCAAAACGATCCTCAAGTATCTTCGGAGAACGAGGGATTATATGGTCGTGTATGGAGATAAGGATTTGATCCTTACAGGATACACAGACTTTGACTTTCAGACTGATAAGGATTCTTGAGAAATCCACATCAAGGTCAGTGTTTACTCTAAATGGAGGAGTTATAGTATGGCAAAGCATCAAGCAAGGATGCATCGCAGACTTCACTATGAGAACCGAATATATAGCTGCTTGTGAAGCTGCTAAAGAGGTGGTATGGCTTAAGAAGTTTCTTACTGATTTAGAAGTTACTCCAAATATGTCTTTGCCCATCACACTTTATTGTGATAACAGTGGTACTGTGGCAAATTCTAAAGAACCTAGAAGTCACCGAAGAGGCAAGCACATAGAGCGAAAATATCATTTGATTCAGGAGATTGTGCATCGAGGTGATGTGCCTATCATGAAGATTGCTTCGGCGCACAACGTTGCTGATCCGTTTATAAAGGCTCTCACGGCTAAAGTGTTCGAGGGTCATCTAGAAAGTTGGGTCTATGGGATATGCGGCATATTGTCTATGGCAAGGGGGAGATGTTACTGGGGTATAGTGTATGCCCTAGTTTATTGTGATTTTGTACTTTATTTGTTTTGTATATTAAGCTTCCTAAGCTTTAGGACAAGTGGGAGATGTTGGGATTAGTGTCCTAAATCTCCTTGTAATCGTAGTTTGTAAACTTTGTATAAACATATTATTGTTAATAAAATAAGTTTTATTTTATAAGCATATACTCAATCCAATAAACTAAGATCCTAGGTTATTTTATGTAATTTAAACAAGTATGTAGAGACATACAAGTGGATCTTGTTTAAATAATAACCTAAACGGTCTGTAGTAGATGGATAAGGTTGGGTACCTTATCCCGGTGACACCGCGGATATGGTTCTCTTTGTAGGTGTTACAAGTGTTGTAAAGTACTACAAATGATCTGATCCTGATCATTCATGTAGAGAGATGTAAGCGGGAGTATCCTATACAAAGAGTTTGTATAAGACCGGACCACAAAATGATTAGTCTCTTTATATACCTTTAATAATAGAGACTTACATTTCACTAGGATGACCATAGGTGATGACCTGAATCCTGAATGAGTTATAAACTCCTGCTCATAAAGGCGGTCCTTTAATTGTATGGGTGAGAGTGGTCAGATTGCCAACTCAATAAGCCTACCATTTTGGGGATTCATCTGATTGGGGAGTTGGAAACACAACTACACAAGACGGAATTCACTCCTTCCCCGATGACGGGATAAGTAGATAANTTTTTTAATTAATTTATGAAATTAATTTAAGAAAATAAATTTTGAATAAAAATGATTTAAAATCATTTTTTGTTTTAAAAAGAAAATGGAAAAACAATTTGCATGGTTGCACAAAATGGAAAATGGATTTTCTCCATTACCATCATCTTTATACTCACACAAAAACCATTATCTTCTCTACTTTAATTCTCCAAGCATGAGCTACAAGCCATGCACTCCATCACTTTGCATTTTCATTTAAATTTATAAAGAAGATTGAAGTTGTTGGAGAAGAAAAGAGATACAGAATTTTGAGAAAAAAATTTTGGTGAAGAAGAAACTGTCTTCTTCAATTTGCTGCTGTGAGCTTTTCTTGTTTCTTCACGTCTTCAAGTTGTTCTTGAGTCTCACAACTCTGTCTAAAGCTCCAAGAGCATAGTAGTGAAGGCTTTGAGGTGGTTCACGTTGATATCAAGTGAAGATAGCAGCTGAACAAACATTTTCTTGGAGAGTTCATCAAAGGTATGTTCTGAAAACTCATTTTTTATGCAGAGCATGCTTTAGTTTTTGCCCAGATTAATGAATTAGAATGCTTATGGATCCTTGATACTTCCGCTGCATGTTGTTTAACTTTTACATTGGGAAGTCCTATTTATGAGGACGGTTCTTTGATTTGTATGGGTGAGAGTGGCCAGATTGCCAACTCAACAAGCCTACTATTTTAGGGATTCGTCTGATTGGGGAGCTAGAAACTCAGCTACATAAGATGGAATTCACTCTTTCCCCGATGTAGGGGTAAGTAGATAAATTGCACTCTTAAGAGCTGAATCCGGAGCTTAAACATAGTGGCCACACCCTCTCCTAGCTCGAGAGGGACTTGGTCATAATTGGACTATGACTTATTGTTCATTAGAGGAATTAGTTATACTTAAGGAGTTAGATGTAACTATAGGGGAAAACGATAATTTTGGCCCAATTGTACTTATGAGAAATTTGTGAAGGGTCATCGCACTGTTGATTGGTTATATCCAATGGGCACAGAAATATATCTATAGTGTAAAGAGTGCAGCTCTCGATCTTTAGTAGAATGACCGACAGTTAATGGATGTTGGGTAATTTAATTAAAGAATGAAAGAATGAATGGTCCTAATTCATCTTCTTCCACAATTCTCTCTGTGAGTTGTGTGCTCTGGAAAAAGTTTATAGAGAAGAAAATTTCCTCTCTTCCTCCTCTCCATCTCCTTCCCTCTTCCAAAACCCTAAGGTGAGCCCATACCTTCTACTAGTCTCAAACCCTAAGGAGAATACATGAGGCTCTATTTGATGGTGTCCCTTTTGTAAGAAGAGATCAGTTCGAGGGAATTCTTGAAGAAAGTATTTTTCAAAGGTATAAATGTTTTTCCTCTCCTTTTTCTTTAGAAATTAACATGTTGTAAGTTAATTTAGAATGCATAATCTTTCTCTTCTTTATTCTGTAATTCTATAAATTCTGTGAAAAAACGAAAATGGGGATGATCTTTGCTTTCCGCTGTGTAAACCTTCAATGGTTTTCCCTTCACATCTAAGACCCTTTCAACTGTTCTCATAAATGTAAATATATAAAATTAAACAAATACATGTAAGATTAATTATGTGGATGAATCTAAAATTCCATATTTGTTGTGTCTCTTGGTGGCTTTGATTCTTGAAGGATTGCAACTCTTCATATTTGGAAGCTTAACTTGGAAGCAAACCTTTTAACGCTCTAGCTCCTAATCATTGTCAATTATTTGCTTATCATTCTCCCCTTCTTCAAGAAGATTCATCCTCGAATCTTAGATGGTCTTGTAACACAACTTTGTAATCATTGTCTCGAACTTTGGAAAGAAGTGTGAAATTTCTTTGCAGAACACTCCACCCTAATCGTCTTTGATGTAAATTTTCAAACTTGACCATCTCCCATCGTGCCTTCAACGCAACGTATAAAACACAAGAAAAATAATAGGAAGGAACGTTAGTTGGAAAACTACTCCCATGATTTTTCTCACATGAATATTTTCTTTTACTTCCACTCTTAATCACACTCTCTTTTTTTTCTTTTGACTCTAATGTCTCACTTTTCGATATTTTCTCAATCTCCGCACTATTCCCACTTTTCTCTAGAGAATTTGTTATGGTCTCATAAACATCACATACTTCAAATTTATCCTCGCTTTCCATAACTACTTCACCTTTTAATTCATCTCTCAGACTTTGATGATCAACCTCATTCATCTCAATGGCATCACAATTGGAATCTTCCTTTTCGACTTGTGGATGAACGACATTTGGCATTGGTTGATCAATTTTTGGCAATGGACTATCTTCTTGATTTTTAATAGCTTGCTTGGCATGATTCTTCCTTGCTAACTTTTGCAACTTTAACTTTTCATTCAATTGACTTATGTAATCAACGGATTGACGCAACTTAGCCAAACTTTCTTTAAAACCCTTCCAAAAATTATCATCACTATTGTAGGTCAGATGATGATTCCTTCTTTTGTGAAACATAGCGTAAGACATTCTAATATCTTAAACTTTCAGCAAGTATTCTTATGGGAATCATGCAAGAATATTTCAATATAGCTTAGAATGTGAATAGTCACAAAATCTCGAAGTTTAAAACAAAAACAAAGAAAGAAAGATGCAAATGACAAATTTCTTTTTTAAAAAAAAAAAAAATCCAACAAGTATACTGAAATATGAAGTAATAAAGAAGATGAAAAGCCACAAGAAAACAACAAATCACTTTTTTAAAAAAAAAATCAGTAAGCACAATAAAATATGAAAAAAAAAACAAGAGAATATGGAAAATTACAAGAAAAGATGGATAGTTTGAAATATGGAAGAAAGAAAACTAAGATAGAATGAAAAACAAGAAAAGATAAAATGAAACTGCCTCATTCACGTTTGAGAACTCCCCTTTAAACAAAGCGAACTCCCACAACAGTAATAAGAATAATCCCGATTAACTAATTAGTAAGTAACCTCAAGAAAGTTAAACATATTTGGTTTGGAAGATTGATCGATGATCAAGAAAAAAGAAGAACTTGTTCCTAACTTCAAGATTTCGAACTCTCCACAATCTAATTAATCAAACTAGATTGAAAGTTTTAAAACCATGCATTCTAAACACAAAAATACAAAGAAAGCATAAAGCTTGAGAGAATATACTCTAAGAAAATTTCATTCCCAAGAAAGCTAAATAGATTTGACTTGGAAGATTGATCGATGATCAAGAAAAAAGGAGAACTTGTTCCTAACTTTAAGTTTTCGAACTCTCCACAATCTAATTGATCAAACTAGATTAAAAGTTCCAAAAGCATGCATTCTAAACACAAGAATACGAAGAAGGCATAAAGCTTGAGAGAATAAACTCGAAAATTTCATTCAAATTCAAAATCTTTTTTTCAAAATGTGAAGATTACAACCCTATTTAAACTAATTGAAAATATACCATGAAAGGATGCAACTTTTCTCCTATATTGATTGCATTCATTACTCTTTCAACTACTCTCATAAATGTAAATATATAAAAATTAAACAAATACATTTAAGATTAATTCTATGGATGAATCTAAAATTTCAGATTTGTTGTATCTCTTGGTGGCTTTGATTCTTAAAGGATTGCAACTTTTCATATTTGGAAGCTTAACTCGGAAGTTAATCTTTTAATACTCCAGCTCCAAATCATTACCAATTATTTGCTTATCCACCCTTTTCTCTCAAATCTTTGCCTAAGTTTTCTTAATGTGAGAGTGTGAAAGAATTGGTTGGAGGAGGAGTTACAACTCGCCTCCATTAATACATAGAATAACTCTTTAATATATATATATACTTAATAATTGTTAAATATTATATATTTAATTTCATTTGAATCATATTAAAATAATATCATCCCACATAACCTATAGTTTTAATATGAATCTCATTCATATTAAATAATATTTGAATCTTATTCAAAATTATACTTTATGTCATAGTTTACCTATATACATTATATTAATTGTATCTCAAACAATTAATTTCTTTATATAATTTGAACAACTCAAATTAATCCAAAATTAGATGATTCTTGTTTTACCCTTAGTGAGCTAGTAATAGACCAAATGACTACAGATTAGAAGCTCTAATTAATTAAATTCATTAATTAAATTAATCAACATTCATTAACTGCAGGTCACTCCGCTAAGGATCCACATCTGCACTTTTCACACTATAAATATATTTCTGTGTCCATGGATATAACCAATCAACAGTAAGTCGACCCTTCACGAATCGCTCATAATTATAGTTGGGTCAAATTATCATTTTACCCTTGTCATTACATCTAACTCCTTAAGTCCCACTGAACCTCTAATGAAAAACGTGTTTATGGTCCTACCATAAACAAGACCCTCTCGGGTCAGTGAAAAAGAGAGGCCCCATAGTTCAAGACCCGAAGTCGGCACTTAAAAGAGCAATTCATCTACTTACCTTAAAGACAGAAAGAAGCAAATTTCATCTTGTGTAATTATGTTCCCAATTCCCTACTCGGACAAATCCCCAAAATGGTAGGCTTATTGAGTCGGCGAGTCGAGCCATTCTCACCCATACAAATTAAAAGACTGCCTTCATATATAGGAGTTCATAACTCACTCAAGATTGAGATCGAGTTACCTATGGTCATCCTAAGAAATGTTAATCGGATCAAATAATTTGTAACACTTTACAACTCTTGTAACAATTACAAAATTAGTGGTATCCGTAATGTCACCAGGATAAGACACCCAACCTTATCCATATACTACAGATCATTTAGGTTGTTACTTGAACATGATCCACCTGTATGTCTACCACATACCGTTCAAGTTTCAAAAAATAATATTAGATCTTTTTTTAATGAATAATTTCATATATAAAATAATCAACCATCCTTTCGAATAACATATTAACTACGAGGTTTTAGTGCATACATCCCAACACACACTACCATTGGAAATCGAAAACCAAATTTTTTTACTCAGGTCAGTTTTAGTTAAAGTGCCAAGCCCACCATGAGAAGGCGGGCAAACTAACTTCACTTAAGTGCAGGAGAATGAAAACTAGAAAACTGGTTAGATACAATGACGATCTAACCAATATTCCCGATTCAACATGTCTCGAAGAGAAATTATCCCTGATTGACAAAAAAGTCAAGTTTGTATACTTATGCTCCTCAAGAAAGGATGGGCATGTTATAAATTTTGGTGCTCAATGTTGCTTAATTGTGGTGGATGCATGTTAGGAACCTAGCTGAATCTTCAAAAAAGATTTGGTTAGATATTCCTGACATGGCCAATGATTTGAAAATGATCTCAAAGAACCCAAGTTCGACATGGCTATGTTGGAGTTGATGCCCTAAATCTCGTAGGGTCTTGTAGTTTGTAATTGTATTGTACAAATATTTTATTTATTTAATAAAATATGAGATGTTTTATTTGACATTTAGTAGCATTAAACCCACAAACCAATAAACTTACATCCAAGGTTATCATTTGTAACAAATATATCTATAAGGGACCTTTTGTCTAAGGCTAGTTCTGTCTAGGTTGGGGTATTTAAGTTGATGGAAATGTAACACCCCTACCTGGGAACTTACCTAGAAAGATGAATTAGATAGATCTGCTACAAGCATGCAATTGTTGATTAAAGTTTATTAAAGTGTTTAATGAAAACTAAACAAAATTGTTTAACTATCCAAATTAAGTGCTACTTTTGGAAAAATTTAAACAAACACTTAGCTAAAATTAGTAGTTGGATTTTCCTAAGTTAAAGAACCCTAGGTAAAACGCTTAGTGGGAGGAAAATGGGTATATGATACTTCATTTTTCCTTTCCACGTTTCTCCCTAAAAGTTCACACCGTGAGATTTATACTCGGTCTCGAGGCACCTGTGTTTGTGTCCCCCTACGGATGGTGTTTGTATAGGTCAATATCAAAGTGAATGGAGAGAGTGTTTATAGTAAGTGGGAGCGAGACGTGTGTCAACACATCCCACAGTCTCCCTCATTAGTTTGTAGTAAATTTTCATGCTCAGCCTTAAGGCACCTTTGCTTGTGTCCCCCTATGGATGAAATTTTCATGATTGTTACACAAACTCCAGAAATAGATAGGGTTGCTTTAGTTAATGCCCCAATCAGTTTTTTCCTACGATTGGCTCATTGAGACGAGACTCTAGAATCTAAAATGAGGGGTTACACTTACAAGAAAATGTTAAGTGAGTTTAACAATTTCTGGATCGAACAATGGTGACTGATAGTTACAGTAACAAGGAGTTGTTCTGTATATTGGCTGAAAATGTCTCATTTCAGTGAAGGGGCACCTGATCACCCTACAGTGGCTTTTGTCTTGTCTCACTGAAATATCATTGCAAAATAGATGTCACTTAGGGTACATTAGATTATTTTACTAAATTTGATAGGTTTTTCTAAATGGGTTAATGCATTGTATGCTAATATAAATAAATTGTATGGTTTCAGCAAATTTATTTCACAATGACGCCCTAATGCCCTAGTGAAGATCATCCCAGTCGTGAGCTTATTTTCCATACTCCCAAAAAAGCAAGACTTCAAGAACAAAAGTTTCTCTAAAATTAGGGTTGGTAGAACAACCCCAATTCGTGTGAGAGAGAACTGCAAGCGAGATTTTTCTTTTAAAAATGTCTAAATTGATACAAGAGAGCACCATAGGAAGTGTAACTATGGACAAGGATTGAATCACTCTATTTTTTTCAGTTTTAGTTGCTATTTATTCTATTTTTGCTTGTAAAATGCCTTATTTAATTCATTTTTTCTATGATTGTATTGATGAATTACTATTTTCATTTTTTACAGTAACACGCTTTTCGCATACTTGACGATACTTTCTTTTAAAGTTGAATTTTATGATTAGTCCCTTGAGAAACATACTTAGAGTACTTTCCACAATAATACTTGTTAGAATAAAAGAAACCAGCAAAGACCAATTAGAAAAAAGAAGCCAACCACCTAAGCAAAGCAGTGCCAAGTTAGAAAATCCAATTGGATTGGATATATAAAAAGAAAGGAAGAGGGAAACAGCCAATCAATTCTGTTTTTAAAACAATTGTACCAACCTATATTATATGGACACCTATCCACTATTAGTTAGGAAAATTTATTCCCAATATTTTCCTTTTTTGTTGCCTAAAACCCTAAGGGTAAGGCATGTATAAGAATGCCATAAAGAGGCCACTGTACATGTGTGAAAATACACAGAAAAGGAAGGAAAACATTGAAACTGCAACCTCTCCTGTTTTCTCTTAATTCCAACTTGGTATCAGAGCGCCTAATGGCCAACGCCTCACACTCCGAAATGATGACAACAGTGTCTGAAACCATGAAGTTCAGCACTCCACCGTTGAACCAACTTCTCAATCAAATCACTAGCACAAAGCTCGAATGAGGGAATTTTATGTTGTGGAAAACTCTAACGTTACTGATTCTCCGAGGGTATCGGCTAGAAGGACACCTCTTAGGTACAAAAGCCTGCTCTCCCATGTTCATTTCTCTCCCCATTGAAGGTTTGTCTGTACATGAGGCAGGAACGACTGTCTCCGATCTTTCCAGAGGTGCATCAAGCTCCACAGGTGAGCAAATGTTGAATCCTCTCTATGAGGCCTGGATCATAGCTGATCAACTACTGTTAGGATGGCTATATAACTCAATGGCACCAGAAGTTGCCGTGCAACTCATGGGGTTTGAAAATGCCAAAGCTCTATGGGATGCCATCTGTGCCCTCTTTAGTGTTCAATCACGAGCTAAGGAGGATTATCTTCATCAGGTGTTTCAATAAACACGCAAAGGGAATTCAACCATGTCTGAATACCTGAAGCTTATGAAGCTACACTCAGACAACTTGGCTCAATCAGGAAGTCCGATATCACCTCGAAACTTAATTTCTCAAGTTTTACTTGGTCTAGATGAAGAATATAATCCAATAGTGGTTGTGGTTCAAAGCAAACCTGACATATCCTTGTTGGATATGCAATTTGAGCTCTTCTCTTTTGGTATAGAGCATCAAAACTCGACCAAGTCCTTTGTTGCTTCTGCAGGAAATCCATCGATGAATGTTGCTTTTAACAAAGGCAATGGAAATGTTAAACCTACGACCCCCAATAATAATCAAGGCAATGTGAAGTTCCAGCATAACAACTCAAAACCTCCTTACTCCAACAATGGAGGAGGCAACCAGGGCAGGGGTCAAGGCAGGGGCAATCGCCCAACATGTCAAGTCTGCTCCAAATATGGTCATGCAGCTGATGTGTGCTATCAACGATACAATAGGGAATATGTACCTAATATAAATCAAGGCAGGGGATCTGACCATCAGCAACCACCCAACAACACTCTATCAGCCTTCATGACATCTTACTCCAACAATCCGTTCACTGCTACACCTGAGAGTTCAGTTGATGTCAATTGGTGATAGTGGTGCTACTAATCATGTCACAATAGACCCAACTCACATTGCCAATCCAACCGAGTATTCAGGTACTAATCTTGTAACAGTTGGTAATGGTGATCAACTATACATTTCTGCTGTAGGTAACTCAAGTTTAAAATCTAGACAGTGTGTACTTAGCTTGAAAGATGTTTTTTATGTTCCATCTATTGCAAAGAACCTAGTAAGCATCTCTAAACTAACTCAAGATAATGATATATTTGTGAAATTTCATGGAACTTGCTGTATGATAAAGGACAAGCATTCGGGCAACACTCTGGTGAAAGGCACACTTAAGAATGGCCTCTATCAGCTTAGAGAAACAACCGTACGACCTTATGATGTCTAAAAGCATAGAAGATCAGAAACCCTCAGACCTATGGACAAAAATAATGGCTCAAAAGCACTTTTACTATCCAATGTCAGTGTAAATGTTATTGAGTCAATGGATCTGTGGCATAGAAGATTAGGTCATACCTCCCCCAAAGTTTTGAAGTCAATATTAGTTCAGTGTAAACAGTCCATCAAAGTTAATGAAAAACCTCTATTCTGTGACTCATATCAGTTGGGCAAATCACACTTTCTCCCATTTTCACAATCTGAATCAAGGGCTAAAGCCAATTTTGACTTAATTCATTCTGATGTATGGGGACCAGCTCTAGTACAATCTACAGCAGGTTTTCAATACTACATTTCCTTCTTAGATGATCATAGCAGGCTTTTGTGGACATACCCTCTTAAGCAAAAATCTGATACACTTGCAGCTTTTCAACACTTCTTTCATGTGATTAAAAATCAGTTTGATGCAACTGTTAAAATGTTTCAATCCGACAATGGAAGTGAGTTAAAAAATATTCTTTATTTTTGCTCCTCATTAGGGATCCTAAGTTGGCATTCCTATTCCTACACTTCAATTCAAAATGGAAGAGAAGAAAGAAAGCATCGACACTTAGTTGAAATGGGACTCACACTTCTAGCACAAGCCTCCATGCCTTATTAGTACTGGTGGGATGCATTTGTCAATGCCAACCTTCTGATCAATGGATTACCCACTCCTGTTCTAAATGGACGGTCTCCAGCTCAGATATTGTTTAAAAACGTGTTGGATATAACCAAACTAAGAACGTTTGGATGTGTTTGCTTCCTCTGTATTCGACCATATCAACATCACAAGTTTCAATATCACTCTGAAAAATGTGTGTACTTGGGACCAAGTGTACTCCACAAGGGACATCGATGCTTAGCAAAATCGGGTAAAGTATACATATCTAGAAATGTTGTCTTTAATGAAACTGAATTTCCATTTTATACTGGTTTTCAGGTGATTAGTGACTATTCACAAGCTCTCCCTCTATCACTGTCTGCCCAAATGCTTGCCTCTCTTGTCCAAGCCCTCCCCGAGCCACTACAAACAAATCATATTATATCCAATATCAATCCTCCTCAAAGTCCTTCACTAAGCTCTATTAATCATCCTACTATGACAGATCCATCACTTGACCCCTCAACTAATGCACCACAAACTATATCTCTTATACAACAACCTTGCAGCTCCTCAACTCCCTCTCCTATCAATGTTCCCTCTCATATGTCCATCTCACCATCTCAGAACATTGTCAGCTCTCCACAAACAGACCATTCACCCTTCCCTACACCCATTCAGCAGCCCATCGTTCCCACTGAGCAATAGCAGCACATAGTCTCACTCCAACCGACACATCTGATGATTACTAGAGCAAAGGCTGGTATCTTTAAGCCCAAAATCTTGCTCACAGCTGCTAAAACTGATTGAACTGTCACAGAACCCATCAGGGTCAAAGAGGCACTTGGTACGCCTCAATGGAAAGCAGCTATGGACAATGAGTATCAAGCTTTAGTTCAAAGAAACACATGGCATCTTGTACCACCCTCGGACTCATACAATGTTCTAGGTAATAAATGGATCTTCCGGTTAAAGAAACACCCTGATGACTCAATTGACAGATACAAAGCACGTTTGGTAGCAAAAGGGTTTCATCAACATCAAGGGATAGATTTCTTTAAGACGTTTATTCCTATAGTTAAGGCCTCCACTATTAGAGTTGTGCTTAGCATTGTTGTTTCTAAAGGATGGGAGATCCGTCAGCTGGAATTCAATAACGCCTTCCTAAATGGAAACCTACAAGAAGATGTATATATGAAGCAACCTATTGGTTATGTTAGCACCTAACATCCTGATTATGTGTGCAATTTAGACAAAGCAATCTATGGCTTAAAACAAGCCCCTCGAGCCTGGAGCAACACACTAGGCAGTGCCTTAATCAGTTGAGGATTCAAAGTATCAAAGGCTGACAATTCATTGTTCATATTTCACACTCGTGAGGCTGTTATATTTCTGTTGGTTTATGTAGATGATCTGATAATAACAGGTAGCAATTCTCGACTAATATCCTAGCTCATCAACCTATTTAACAGCATGTTTGCCTTGAAAGACCTAGGCCGCCTCACCTATTTCTTAGGCATCCAAGTCCACTATCTCAAGTCAGACTTCATCCTAAATCAAGCAAAGTATGTGAAAAACTTACTCCACAAACTTGGTCTCACTGATCTTAAACCGGCAGCCTCACCCTGCACAGTAGGTAAACATCTTTCAATAACTAATGGACAACCACTATCTGATCCCTACTTGTTCAGAAGCACCATCGGAGCCCTTCAATATCTAACACATACGAGATTGGATATAGCACACATAGTTAATCACTTGAGTAAATTCTTGAAGGCTCCTACGAATATTCATTGGCAAGCAACTAAGCGGGTACTCCGATACATCAGTGCCACCAGACATCATGGTCTTCTTTTTCAACCTAACACTGATTTACAACTTACAACATTTTCGGATGCTAATTGGGCTTCCAACATTGATGACAGGAAATCTATTGCAGCATACTGTGTGTATGTCGACAACAATCTAATCTCTTGGTCCTCTAAGAAGCAAACAATGGTTGCAAGATCCAACACAAAGTCTGAATATCGGGTCCTTGCTCATGCCATAGCTGAGATCATCTGGCTTAAACAACTTATGAGTGAACTACAAATTCAAACAACCTACAAACCTATTTTATGGTGTGACAACATAAGTGTTGAACTCTAGCCTCAAACCCGATGTTTCATGCTCGAACGAAACACATTGAGCTCGATGTACACTTTGTTCGTGACCAAGTCATTAATGGCAAACTTGAAGTACGGTACATTCATCGTCGGATCAGATTGTTGATTGCCTGACAAAGTCGTTGACACAATCTCAATTCCATCTCCTTCGAAAAAACTCGGTGTCGTTGACCTCCCCACAAGTTTGAGGGGGGATGTTAGAATAAAAGAAATCAGCAAGGACCAATCAGAAAAAAGAAGCCAACCACCTAAGCAAAGTAGTGCCAAGTCAAAAAATCCAATTGGATTGGATATATAAAAAGAAAGAAAGAGGGAAACAGCCAATCAATTCTGTTTTTAAAACAATTATACCAACCTGTTGTTGGGTTTTATGTCCTAAAACTCGTGGTATGTAAACAATGGAACTTATTCTGAAAATTTAATAAAGGTTTTATTGAATAGATCTATTGCTTGAATAGAAATCCAATAAACCTAAAAGTCTCTTGACTATTATATGAGTACTTGAACTTTATATGGAGATATAAAGGTGGATCAGGTTCGAGTAAATAGTCAAAATGATCTTTAGTACATGGATAAGGTTGGGTACCTTATTCTGGTAACACTATTGGATACGGCCTGCTCTGTAGTTGTTACAAGAAGTTGTAAAGTGCTACAAATGAAGTGATCCTAATTCGTTCATGTTGGACATGAAGAGTGGGGGTGTCCTTGTGCAAAAGAGTTTGTACAAGATCGGACCAGAAAATGAGTCACTCTTACTTTATAACGTTGTTTACTATTTAAGACTGACTATTTCAAAGCGATGACCTAAGTAACTTGATCTTAATCCTGAGCTAACTATGAACTCCTGTTTATTTGAGATTGCCCTTAAATTTGCATAGGTGAGGGTTGGCTCAATAGCGCCGGCTCAATATGACTGCCATTTCAAGGGTAAGACTGGATAGATAGCTGGGGACATTAGGTTGCAAGAGGGAATTCACTCCTACCTGCTTTAGGGATAGTAGAAAGGTTATTCACTTAAGTGCTGATTCTAGGACTTGAACAAGGGATCTCGCCCTCTCATTTGGCATGAGAGGGGCTCGGTTTTGTGATTGGATCACAAAACAATTGTTCATTAGGGGATCAGTGAGGACTTAAGGAACAAGAAGTAATTTCGGGGTAAAACAAAGATTTGAAGCCGTTATTGCGAAACAACTTGTGAAGGGTTAACTTTACTAATCATGGTTATATCGAGTGGGACATAATATATCTACAGTGAGGGGAGTTCAACTATGAGCTTTAGTGGAGTGACCCATTAGTTAACGAATGGGGTTAGATCGATTCTAATGAGTTTAGCCGATTAATCTCGGATCGTTGGAGCCATGATTCGTAGGTCCATGAGGTCCCCCTACTAGTTCGAAAATGGATTAGCTCTAGAGTAGTGTGATAAGTTAATTTGAAATGTTCAAATTAGAATGAAATGGAAATTGGAGAAAATATATTTAAATATATGAAGATGAATTTGTGTAAAAATTAATTTAATATTAGATATTAAATTAATTAGAATTATTTTTTAAAATTGTTTAAATAATTATTTATTAATTTTATTATAAAATTAATTTTTGAAATTAATTTATAAAATTAATAAATTTTGATTTTAGAAATAAAATATGATTTTAAAATCAAAATGGATTTTGAAAATTGAAAATTACACAAAACTTGAAAATGAGTTTTTCAAAGTTCATCTTCAAGTAGCTTACAAGAAACCCACCTTCTCCTTTGGTTTACTCCAAGCATGAGCTACATCCCATGCAACACATCTCTTTGCATGATAGTCTGCAATGTATTGAAGAGATTGGAGTGAAGAAAGAGAGTAGAACCGCCTGAATTGTTGCTGAAAAATTCGGATGAAGAAGGTGTTCTTCAATGGGTTCTATTCAGTGAGATTTCTTCATATTTCCTTTGATTTCAGCTTATTTTGAGTCCCATAACTCATTCTAGAGCACCAAGAGGATAGTAGGGAAGATCTTGTGGTGGTCTACACAAGGATTTGGAGGATTTAGCAGCTGGAAATGGAGATTTTGTTGGTTCGGCCAAGGTATGTTCTTGAAACCCATTAAACTCTGTTTTTAGCATGTTTCTTTTCAACCATAATTAATGAATTAGAATACTTATGGATCCTGATTCCCTTCCGCTATGTGCAGGTGTAGATCCAACACCTATATTATATGGACACCTGTCCACTATTAGTTAGGCAAATTTATTCCCAATCTTTTCCTTTTTCGTTGCCTAAAACCCTAAGGGTAAGGTGTGTATAAGAATGCCATAAAGAGGCCACTATACATGTGTGAAAATACACAGAAAAGGAAGGAAAACATTGAAGCTGCATCATCCCCTATTTTCTCTTAATTCCAACTATACTTCATAACGATGTACACTTGCTCCAGATTTTAACTTTCTTAATCGATTTTTGAATCGACACAACACACACATATTTTTTTTCTCATGAATATGCATGAAATCATTTACAACATCGTCCACATAAATAGGTGCATGTAAAAAGTGATTATGTGAATATTTTTACGACATCTTTTGAGAGAAAATAAATAATAACAATGAACTTAATCTATACTATAAACAAAATGGGATATAAGGGAGAATTTTAGCCCTTTATTTTTAGTAAGTTCCTATGTTACCCTTTGTCGATGGGATGCAGTTTCTCGAGTGTAATTGTTCATTTAAAAGATAATAGAGACGACCTTTCTAATTTTTAATTTACGAAAGATAGATTTATATTTCAAATTTAAAGTTTTAGGTTGAGTCTTAAGTCAAATAGGTGCAATTGGTGTTGGCATGACACAACTTCGGGTGTATGTGTTTGATGAGCACAAATGGATGCAATTCATCCCAATGGAAGGAAACTGTTTGGATGCTGATGGTTACACATCCAACATGTACTTTCTCTTGTGTATATATGAAATGCATATACAAAAGAAAAAAAATTAAAATTTGTGAATATATTCTTAATAAAAAAAAAATTAGTTTCATATGTATGAAAATTTAGGGAAAAAATAGACAATTCTGAAAGTACAGTAGATTTATATATAAAAAAAAATTGCAGACTTAAATTATGATCATATGTATAAATTAATTGTAAATCTTCAACTTTTACTCAAAAATTAAAATAAGAATTTTAAATCAATTAAAAAATTAGATTACTAAATTGCCAAAAGAAAGGATTAGTTTTCGAATTTAAATTTTAAATGTATTGTATTGGTTTTTTAAAATCAAATATAATTTTTTAAATTATTTTGTATTAAAACTTTTGAATTTTAGAACGATAAAAACAAACCTCAAATAATATTTAGTTATATGGCAAAATGATTTTTAAATAAAACTTAAATTACTTTGAATTATAACTACAAAATTTTAGTCGCTATAAAGAAAATCTTCGTCTTCTCATCTATTTCTTAAATTTTTTATAAAATTCTATTTTGTCGTTCTATTCAAATAGTTGAAAGTATTCAAATATTTACGAACAAAAATTTTTGCTTTTTCTGTACTATATAAAAGAATTTGTTTATGAAAAAACCATGATATAAAAAATATGAAAATAACCATTGTTAATTTAACTTTTGAAAGTTTATGGTAATTAAAACAGAAACACGTTTTATTTATTATATGCTTTAAATATACTATATTTTAATTTTTTAAAATTAAAAACTACCAGATTTCACATACATTGACTAGTCTTCTATATCACATATGTCTTTCTATCTTTTACACGTTAGCTACCACATTAATTTTCATAATTTATTTTTTTAAAAAAATAAATATTTTTCTTAACAATATCAAAACTCAAGGATATGTTTTGAAAAAAAATTTAAAATTCAAAGTAAATATAGAAATTTCTAGAGTATAGAAATCATAATGGAAGCCTACTTTGGACTATTTTATGGAGTTTAATTTTGTAAGTCACGAGTTTGATAGTGTTACAAATACATGCTCATAGCCAATTTAGAAGAAAATTAGGATGAGGGTAAAAAATTAGAGAGAGACAAAAATAAAATGGACAATAAATTTAAGAAGAAAAATATAAATTAATTTTGGTATATCAAAAGTGATTTTGATACTCACAAAATTTTAGGCATGTCAAAAACTCAAAAGTGATTTTGATATGGCAATAATAAAATTTATCTTTCTTTTTTAAATAAAAATCACTTCCAAACATATCCTTTGAACTATATTATCTAATATAGATTTTAGAGTTTGTTGCACAAATCTAACTTATAAGCTAAAATATCCTAATGAATTTCAACTCCCCAAAAATAACTTCCACAAAATAATTTAATCTCAATTATGAAAACAAGAGGCTATATAAACAAACTTAGGCTACATATAACTTTATAATATGAATGCAAATTAAATTTCTCAATTAGAATATGTATTCAGTCTCCCACATAAAAATTTAAAAAATACCCTTTTTTAAAAAAATGTATATAGTAGTAATAAAAGGAATCACAGCCAAAAATCACAAAACAGCTATTTAAAGAAATAAGGATGAAGAAAAGAAATTAAAACAACAAATTCTACCAAGCAGTTTAACACATCCTGTACATAAAAACGGCCACCACAAGTGATCGTGTCCGGAACTAAAACCGGCCGCCATTGATAAGCTCCAAGGAAGTCGATACACAGTCGAATTTCGGCGGAATTTCATATATCGTCGGGCAATTTAAAGCTCTGAGAACCGAAAATATGATGCGAATTGTTCTGAACGAAGACGGCGACGCCGCATTTGGAGCCGTCGAAGGTTTCCCAGAGAGAGAAAGCGACGGTGCCGGAGACGGTTTTTTTGGCGGATGCGTCTTTGACGGAACAGAGCTTTTCGAGTTTTCTTACGACGAAATCGTTGGCCAGAACTCGGCCTTTGTTTTCGCCGGCGGGGATATCGGTGACCAGGCCGCTCTCGTACAGCGCTACCATCACGTTTGCGCCGTCGCTGTCCACCTTCGTCCTCAGTGCTCCGGTTAGTGTAACTTGCAGGCTGTCGGTTGTTGGCCTCTGGAAAGTCGCCTGCGGAATTATTCCGGCGAGAGTGATTAATGTGAGGAAAAAAAAAGAAAAGAAGCCTATCATTTTCATCCTAATTTTTGTTATTCTTATTTTATTTTAGTTATTAAACTTTTAAAAATATCTAATTTTAATCTTAAACTTTTAAAAATTATTTATTTTAATCATTACTAGATTCAATTAACCTTTAAGGATGAAATCTATTTAAGGATGAAATTGCATGTTACATAGGTTGTACAAGATAAAAATGAAGTAAAATATCAATGATCAATGTGCCCAAACATTGTACAACCAAAATCTTAAATCCAAAATTATTTTTGAGATCTTCTACAAAAATCACTTTATCACTTAATACAAAATTGAAATCCTAAAATTTTTCTAGCATTTATTTGACAACTTAATCATCTAAAAATACAAGTAGTTTCATTATTCTATTTAAGGGTCAATAGAATTTAAATAGTAGGGACCAAAGTAAGCAATTTTAAAAGTTTAAGAACTAGAACTACGTTTTTAAAAGTTTAAGATCAAAATTTAAAAATTCAAACTTCGAAGACCAAAATAGAATTTAAACCAAAAGTAAATTACAACTTTAGTCTAGGTATCTAATCTCCATTTCAAGAACTTTCACATTTGTATTTAACAACTTCTTACAATTATAATTTGGTATTAGATTGAAATTTTTGAAAATTAACTAATTTATTAGAATTAAGGTTAGAACTTTCTGCGAGGTATGCTACACCTAAGTCTCATGCTCTTTTTTTAAATACTAAAAAATAATTTTTTTAAAATTTTTTTAAAGAAAAATGAATTGCCACAATAAACATATGCATTAAAGCTTGTCTTTTGTGTTTATTAGGCCTTTAAACTTTAAAATGTGCATAATAGATTAACTTTCAATTTGATGTCTATTAATTTCTTGATCTTCTAAAAGTATTTAATAGATCACTAAAATTTTCAATTTTATATCTAACTATTGATCTATCCAACACACATATATATTTTAATTCACATATCTACTAATAAAAAAAATTAAGATTCCATTGGATATAAAATTTAATTTTATATTTGAAAAATCAATTATCAATAATTTTTTTAATATTGAATGTATCAAAGACCTATTAGATACAAAACTAAAAATTTAGGGACTCATTAGACACTTTAAAAAGTTTAAGATCCAAGTAAAAAAAAAAAACCTCAATGTTGAGGGACTAACAAGTAATTTAACCCGTATAAAATTGAATTTTATGTTCATCCTAAATAGTCATTTTATGTTTATTAATACATCCATAAGTTCTAAAAAAAACATCCGTAAAATAAGCCAATGAACTTTTAGGCACATAATTGAAAATATAAATACCTATTTGACATATAATATTGAAAGTTTAATAATATATCAAATATCTTTTAGAGTCGAGAGACCAAATAGACATATGAAATCTAAACATTATGTATTTTACTAAAAACATATAATAATAAAATATTTCTAATGGATACACAATTGAATTTTTTTTAATTAAGATCTTAATCTTACAATTAAGTCCTAACAAAATTTTTAACAAGAAACAACAAAAATGTTTCGAATCGAATCTGTATCTAATCGTTATTAAAATCAGGCATATAGTAAATTCAAAATTTGAACGATGAGACATAAACAAAAAAAAAACAATAAAAATGTCTCAAATTCATGTCTAATCGTTATTGAAAAAACCAGCAATATAGTAACATTAGAACGCGACGGTCTTATTGAATAATTTTTTGAAAAAAAAGATTAAATAAGAGGAAAAAAATACCTGGAAAGTAGGAGAGGGGTATGTAGGGGCATCTTTAATCATAGATAACAAACTAGTTTGGTCAGTAGCAACAGCCTGAAGCCGTCCTTGGACCACAACCTGAGGCGTAAACATTGTATCAAGCCCCAACGCCTCCACATAAGCCTTTTGCCGCACCGTCCATTGGCTATGCCCGAACGGATCTTTCCATCCCATATAATCCCAATAATCCACATGGTAACTTAATACCACCACCGGCGCCTCCAATTCGAAATCTCCTCTCCCTAATCTCGACAATAGAACTTCCGCTTCCGGCGACGTTGCGCATCCCTGCGATGTGAATAGCTCCACTACAACGCCGCCGCCTCGCCCCTGCTGCTCCTCCGCCGTTACCTCCGCCGTTGCTCTGTCGTTTGTGATTGCTGTGGCGCCGCCCCCGTCGCTCTTGCCGAAGCATGTGAACAGACAGCGGACCATGGTGGTGGCTCTGGCGGTGGAGATCTCAGAGGGGATCGGATCGGATGTGAATTGGAGAATTGAAAATAGAGAGAGGGATGAGATGAGAGATGGAGGGGAAATGGAAATGTTGGTTTGTAAATTTTATTTATTAGGGAGCTTTTCTGAGAGATTTGGATGGTCTAGAGGAAATTGGGGCGAACAATGTGCTGTAACACCCAACAAAATGCCCTTTTCTTTTCCTTTCCATTAATTATTATTATTTTCTTTCTTGGTTATAAGTTTTAGAAGGTGGATTTCCTCCCTAGATCTCTGTAAGAAAGTGTATAGAGTTCTATTCTAGGCCTCGTTTAGATTATATAATCTAAAGGTAATCCATCCATGTCAAAAGTGAGCTTCAATTGATTAATTTTGTTGTTGTTCAACTGTTTTTCATAATTGTACTGAAATGTGGGTCCTATTTTGAAATTTATAATCAAATAGTGTAATCTAATCAAAAAAGAAAATGTAATCATTGTGACTAAAAATTATGTGAGACTCACTATATTTACAGCTACTGTTATAGTTACCGATATTGTTACTGTAACTATGGAAGTTATGAATTTATCACATTTATTGTTACCTTTACATTTACATTACTGTTACCATTAACGTTAAAGTCAAGCAGTAATGTTAATACTAAAATGTGATTGATTCATAATTTTAAGCAATTGTAATAAAAAAAATAATCTAATTATGTTTATGATTCAAGCCTATTACGATTTATCTATCAATGAAATCTCATTTCGATTACACCAATTCTCACTACGACTTGGTAAACATGACATAAATTAGTTTCATTCAATTAATAAGCTATTCTCAGTTAAAGAAAATAAGGAAGAAAAATGTCAATTTACGCCCTTGAAATAACTTCAAGTTTCATACTCTTAATTAAAACTCTAAATATTTAAATTTTCATGAGTGGATCAATTTAGACTCTTTCATTATGATCACTCTTGAAAAACATCAATACATCAATTCTCATTCATGCGTAGATTTTTTTTCAAATATTTGCTTTATAAAATGAACGATTAAAATTGATATATGATGACTATGAAAGTAAATTATCCTAGCTAATAATTTAAATTTATTCAACTTCCTGAAAGTTTAAGAATTTAATTGATACAATTATAAGTCTCACGTGATTTTTCTAAATACGACGTAATGGAGGGTGTAAATTGATGCATTTACAAAAGTTATGCGGTTAAATTAATAGAGTTATTTGTTTAGAGTTTTAATTTAAACCATCTAAAGTTGAGGGGTATAATTTGATATTTTTCAATAAAATAATTTAGGTACATCATGGATTGCATCCATCATTATGCAGCTAATCTAGTTGTCCAACCACATTTTGTCACGTGATTTTTTTTTGTTTTGTTTTCTTAAATAATTTTGAATTTTTATATTATGTAGTTTAATTTAAGTGAGATGCAAAAGATAGATGTAGCCCATGATACACGGAGTATTACTCTTTCCAATATAATGTTGATAAGTTAATGTCTTATACACATGTACTTTACTGTAGATTAATGTCTATGTTAATTAATGGATAATTGTATGAAATACTTTTAAGAATATATTGATGCTATAGAAATTGAGGATAAGATAATGTCAACGTGTGTTTAATAATAATAAGTTAGATTGTAAATTTGGTCACTATATAATTGGAAGTTAGAATTAGAGATTATTAATGAGAGTTTCGATAAAATACCTGAACTATTTATGAGATTCTATCCAATTATAAGAATTAAATTTTAATTTTATAATTATATAAATGAAATTCTCATTTTCTTTAAGGGAAAAATTTATAATTTAATCAATAATAATAAAAAAAAAAGAGAAAAGAATAAAAGAAGATGAATATGAAAAAATACCTAATAGATTAAGGATTATGAGCGACAATGAGAAAATATTGAATTTTCCAAGCTTCCATCAATGCTTATTTTAATTATTATATTTAAAGATCGGAATAAGTTTTGGCCTCTAACTTCCAAATTACATTTAATTAACTTGGCACCATAGTTCAAAACTTCGTCGAAATCTCAGATTTCGATTGACTCGAAATATTAGTAAGAGAAAATTTTGATTTTCCTCCAATACCTCGAAATTTCTTAAAGTTTCGAAATTCTCATCGATATTTTAATATTTTTATGAAATTTCCATTTTTTTTTCTTTTTAGCCATTAGCTATGCTAGTTAAAGAAAAATGTATGAAAAGTTTTTTTTTTTTATCACATAAAATTTTTATTTTTAAGAAACCACGTATTTTTATTCAAAATAATTTTCATTGAGTTTTCACATCATTTTACCCTAAAATTAAGACCACATTTACCAAACCATAATGAAAATTGATGTAATTGTAATGAGATTTCATTGATGGATGAATCGTAATAAACCTCAATCACAAACGTAATTGGATTACTTTTGATCGCATTTACCTAAAATTATGAATTGTCACATTTTACTGTTACCATTATCGTTGTCGTTATAACAATAAATGTAACAATAAATGTGACAAATTCATAATTTTCATATTGTTACCGTAAAAATATATTTAATGGTAATAATAAAGGTATAGGGTTCACATAATTTTCAACCGCAATCAGATTAACCACCTTTCATCTCTCAATTATATTACATGATTTGATTAAAAATTTCAAAATGAGCCCCACATCTTATTAGGATGACAGAAAGCAGGTAAACAATAACAAAGGTAATCAACTGGGACCCACTTTTTACATTACCATTGATGCATTACTTTTCAATTGGTGTAAACGTGGTCTAAATTAATGTGAATTCTCTAATATTTCTCTAATTTTCTCTCAAGCTCTATCTATTTGTGGATTTTTTTTCATTATGTTGTGTTATGTTTAATATTATGATTGTTCTATTGTTATTATGTTATGTTAATTTAATGTTATGCTTTTTCATTTCTATATCCACTTCATTTTATAATAAACAATTTACAATTATTTATATGCAAATATTTCATGTCCTTTAATTTTGTAATTAATTTTCAATATTTGATATTATTTTCTAATTATATATTTTTAAAATTTCTACTCTCGTATCGACATTTATACAGATATTTTACGATATATATCTAACTATTGTCTTACTTTATAGAAATAATGATTAAAAATGGTCAATATAGTCTAATTCAACCATAATCAACGTTTCACAAACTAATTATAATAATTTCTATAAAGTTTTCCAAAATTTTTATCAATATTTTTTATGAAATTAAGGGACAATGATATTTCCATTGATATCGATATTTTGAAGCTTGCTTAAAAAAAAAAAAAAAAAAAGTTGATGTGAGATAATAAAGACTTGTTACTTAGAGAGAATAAAAAAAAAAAGATAATTTTATGTAGAGTTTAGTGGTGAAAATAAAATACTCAAAATTATAAATAGGGAACTAAAAGAAAAATATATATTTGACTTTTTTTTCACAATTAAGTATTTGCCTTTTACGGTTTTACCCTTATAGTGTCAAGTATCAAGACAGAAGATGCCGGTAGGTTGGTTGAGTTGGATTGGAGGCAATTGCGTTACCGGCACGGATGTGTCGGTGACCAACGGAGGCCTTGTGTCATTATCTGATTTGGTCAGACTTTCAAGTCGGTGCCAATTTCACAGCCCAACAGCTCACCTGTCTTTATTTGGTTTTAAAAAACTTTAAATTCAACTTTGTTTTTCTTCGGCCAGAGTATTTGGAATACCACATTTTAAAAAGAGGGGAAATGCTTTAATTATCGTGTTGGTGTTGGCCGTGGATTTTTGTACTTTTATTAAGCCCTCTTTGATAAATATTTGTTTTTAGATAATGCATTACCAATTAGTCCAAACAATACACCGACGGCCTCATGAATAATAGAGGATACCCAAATAGGAATGTCACCCGTCCAAAAATTGCTCCCCTCCACAAATATTAGAGGCAGAGTGCATACGAAAATCAAAGAAAAGAGAAGCACAATGAGCAAGATTGTGCGCAACAAAATTACAAGATTTTGTACACTTGCAGAAGGTGACATCACCTAATCGAGAAGCCATGGATTCCACATCCTCCAATATGTTACCAATTTCAATGAGGGCTCCACAAGAATTGAAGAGGGGGCTACCAACCTTTATAATATATTTAAGTACTTCTCTGACAACCATCAGCTCCAACATTTTTGTAGATTTTAAATAGGCAACTCTTTTGTAACCTGTGCAGATAGGAAATCCCTTGAAGCCACAAACCACCCAATCTGCTCATTCAAAGAAGCATAAGTGACTTGAAGGACTCGAGATTACTGAAGAGACCTCGGAGATCGAAGCTTTAAAGATTTTCTTTTACTTTTTAGTTTTTGTAATTTATCCGATTTCTCTAGGACAAGGTCCAAAGTCCACAAGCGAGCCCAAACCTAAGGAAAATAAGGAGACGACATAGACGAGTGCACATCTCAAAAGGAAAAAAGTCTGAGTCTTGAGTCCTAAATTAACAAAAATATATCAATCGGAAAATAATCAAGCAACACTCAATCTAGCGCCTTGCAACCTCAAGTGCTATAAACTACCATGCTTTCGCAATAGTTACTAACACATAATCATAGGTGACTATCAAAGGAATGACATAACAAATGGTCCCGTTCGATGACTTCAAAAGGGAAAAGTTAATAATTTTCAAAGGAGAGCTTTGACCCTACTCTTGTACTTAGTTGAACCATACATTACTTGTACTAACTTAGATCTCATAATATGGTAGGCTCGATATCATATAGGTGCAAGGATCTTAGTAGTTCGGCTTGAAAAGCAAGATTTAAACTAGAAGAAGTGGGCCGAATGCCAAGTCTACAAAAGACCCCAAAGACAATGAATACGTGCAAGATACAAGCTCCAAAAAAACATTTTTAGAATGGTTGAGGTAAAATTGAATTTATTGAGACTGCATAAAGCTGCATATGCTAAAATCATAATTTTTAAAACAATGAAAGTTAAATTATAACGAAGTTCAAATCATTGGACTAAATTCAGATTATTTTCTACAATTTTTTTTTTTAAAAAAATAGAGACAATTCAACTTGTTTGCGTTGATAAAATTTTCTCAAAGCTGAAAATATTAGGGCCTTGCATCAGGATTCAATACTTTTTTTTCCTTTTTCTTTTGTTTTTTTTTTCAATATCTACTTGGTGGATTTATTTTTAAAATGATTTCTAAATTATATATGGATTCTACGATTGAGAAATTAAAAATAGACAATATTTATAGGGCAGTGTTTTTAGATTTTGAATATACCTATTGAATACAAAAAAAATGGTAAGAAGTTCATGAAGTAGGATCCTAATCCTAAATAAATTTCTTATTTTAAAAATTTTAGGTGTTTTTAAATAAAAGAAAACGAGTTAACTTATTTATAAATATAGAAAAATTTCGCTATCTATCATAGATAGACTGCGATAGACATTTATCAGTATTAGTGATAGATGTCTATCATGGTTTATCACTAAGGAGTTTTTTGGATACTGAGTTGAGATAGGATGCCTGAAGTTCATATATTTGTGGAGTTCATATGTTTGTGTTGGGATGCAAATTTATTTTGTCTAAGTTCATATGTTTGTATTTGGATGCAGAATTGAATTCATATGTCTGAAGTATCTAGTGAAAATTTCGAACTTGCTTTGGATTTTTTTTTTTCAATAATTCTACCATATTTGTTTGAAAAATATGGATTGCAATTTTTTCTTTTAATTTTTAAAGCTTTTATTTTTTTTTATTTCTTTCTTTTTTGGGTAATGAACAACAATTAATCCACTACATTTCATGCATAAATATGGTTAAATAAAATTAGAAATCAAAGAGAAATCAAAACTTTTTATTCCTAAATTTTCTCAATGAATTTCATCATCTTCTTCTTTTTTTCTTCTTTCTATTGTTGCCATGTTTTTTACTTTATCATGATTACAAAAAAAAAAAAAAATTGAATCTCTCCCATCATCTTAGTAGGCAATTGAATGCCACTGCATTTCTTCAACAATTTCACTCTCAATTCTTTCAAATTTGGAGGATCGCCAGAGAATAAATCTCTATTTTCCCTAATTCTTACTAGAAATTGTCTAAGAAAAAAAATCTCCATTTAAGAGTTTTTTTTTTTTAAAAAAAATTATATGCTACATACTTTTCCAAATATTTTTAACACACATTTGATATGTGAATTCAATTGAATAAAAATATATTTTATAAAATTCTATATATAAATATTACACTTAATGTATACAAAATACTATTATTTCTATAATCAACAACTGTACAACATACTTTAACAGTCAGCAGTCTTATAATAGTCGGAGACTCGGAATTAGTTGCCAAAGTTGATTACCGAAGATGATTTTCATTGGAGTTTGTAGTCAAAGGTGGTTGTCGAAGCCTAACGTTGGTCATATGAAGGTGGTATTGGAGCTGGCCATCGGAGTTTGTCGTTGGAGGTGGTTTTCGGAGCCAGAAGTTGATCGTGCGAAGGTGGTCGTCGAAGATGATTTTTGCTGAAATTTGTAGTTGGCGGTGGTTGTCGAAGGTTGAAGTTGGTGGAATGAAGGTGGTATTGGAGTTGGTTGCTGGAGCTTGTCATCGGAGGTGGTTGTCGAAGTTCGGAGTTGGTTGTCAGAGTTGCTCGCTCGAAGATGGTCATCGAAGGTGATTTTTGTCGAAGTTTGTAATCGGAGGTAGTTGTCGGAGCCTACGAAGGTGCTTGTTGGAGTTGGTCATCAAAGTTTGTTGTCGAAGATGGTTGGTCGTGTGAAGGTGGTCGTCGGAGTTGGATCACCGAAGTTATCATCGGAGGTAGTTACTGGAGCTCAAAATTGGTCATCAGAGTTGGTCGTGCAAAGGTAGTCATCGAAGTTGTCATCAGAGGTGGTTGTTGGAGCTTTGAGTTGGTCGTCGGAGTTGTCATTAGAGGTGGTTGTCGGAGTCCGAAATTGGTTCCCGAAGTGTGACAATGATAGTCACTGATAGTGGACAATGAGTTGAGCCATTAAAAACATTGGAAGAATGGAGAATTAGGGTGAGTTGGTAAAATATACTAACTCAACTCCACCAACATTGAAAGTTGGTGGGCCAAACATTGAGTTGGTATATTACACCAACTCAACTTAACTCATGTCAGCGAACCAAACACCTTAATGGACAGTGACATTTTGCTATACTTGAAAATATTTTTAGCAATTTTACCATTTAAAATAATTACCCTAAAACTTTTGTGATTAAACTGCTAACCAAACACATTTTCTTATAACATTTTCTTTGTTATTCAGAATTTGACTTCGACTTCAAATTTTTATACTTATTGAAAAAAAAGAGAAAATTTTATTGAAAAATAACTTTACTAAATACGATTTAAATGAACAAAAATCTGCCAACTGCTATATAATAGGCTTATTATAGGGAAAATTAAAAGGATATTGTCCTTTTAGAAACTATTTAGGAAAATATTGTTGTTTTCAAACTATTTGTAAAAATATTGTTGTTTTTTTTTAAAAATAAGTCGAGGGTTCAAAATTCGACCTAGATCTTCCCATTTCTCTTTACATTTGCACGTCAAACTTTGAACTCTCGATCTTGCCCTAACATTATTATTGGGTCTGTTTAATTATCATTCCAGAGACCTTCCTCATAATTATTTGATGTGGAGAGAACGAAAGACCTTCCTCATAACACTCATAATTATTTGATGTGTTAAAAATAATTTTGTATTGGGAGAGAACGAAAAAGGGAAGAGTAAGATAGAGAGCGAGATTATGAGAGAGAGCGAGATTTGAGAGAGCGAGATTTTGAGAGAGAGCGAGATTTTGAAAGAGAGCGAGAGTTTGAGAGAGTGAGAGCGAGAGCTAGATTTTTTGAGCAAGAGCGAGATATCCGTACAAATTTTTCTTTTTTTAATTATTACACATTCCACCTTCTTCTTTCTTTCTTCATTTTTTTTTAATTTTTCATTTTATAAAAATAATTTCTAAAAATAATTTATTATTATTAATAATTTTTTTTTAAAAAAAAAAACTCCATCAAAATCTTGGTACCAAATGTACAAAAGGAATCCAAGATCATTATTGTAAAATCTTTTAAACTATTGACCTCACTAACTGATTAAAATTTTTGTTCTTTATATCAATAATACAGTTTTATTTATAGACTTGCATATGAAGGTTTTGAGTGTTGATTTGATTTATTATGTCCCCAAATTATTATCTAAAATATGTAAATTTGAATATTGAAGTTTTTTTTACCTAACTTTTTAGATTTAGACTATCTGATATTATTATTTAGTCAATGGCATTTAAAAGTTTCTATATCAAAATAATTACTATTTCATAAATATAAAAAAGAATAAATTAAAAAAATAATATCTCATAAAAATAAAAAAATGTAAATTAAATATC